>NC_081560.1:173628285-173928285 GCF_022355385.1 Mustela nigripes | reverse complement strand
GGCTCTTTACGCAATAACAATAATATTTTACATCTATTATCGTGTCATTTCCAAAGCATGACTACGCATGTGATTTTATTTGGTCTGCATAAATTCCTAAAGCGTGTTCAGAGAAGCAGTGATTAGGAAAACTAGCATTTTATCTCCATTTCAAGAACAGGAGCCTTTAGGAACAAAGTTTATGGGATTAGCTGGCCACCGGTGGAGAGATTGCAGAGGCAGCCTTGTTCCCTCCAAGCCAGTTTACTCTCTCCTACAGCCTGCAAATTAGGCTTATCAGAGTTAATAACTCATTGCAGGGAAAAGAGCTTCCTACCACCTTTCACAAGCACTTCTGCTCCCTATTGGAGAGATAGTGGGAAGTGCCAAGGGCAGGATCTCAGAAGACCTGGCCCCACCCTCAGCCTGTCCTGAACCACCTGTATTTATTTTTAGACCAAATGTCTTAATAAGGAATAAAGTTACCTCCTGTATTCATTAGCTTGTTTTGATGAAAAAAATAAATAATGGATAATAAAGCCATCTGTGAACCATAGATTACTACATATATGTCAAAGGCAGGACAGAAAATCTGGAAGGAGGGGAGGCTTCCTTCTCTGAGGTCCTGGTATAGGCACTGGAGCCAGACAGTACACGGATGTTTTAGATGTAGTATCTCATTTAACCCTTACATCAGCCCAGGGAGCTGAGTAGTATTAGTATTAAGGCCCCTAATTTCCTTCCTAATTATTTTAAATTATGAAATAATTTAAACATTTTATAATAAAAAATATACTAGTTCAAAGAATATCATACAAGCATCTTCCCCACCCAGATCTGCAGATGTTAACATTTCACAAATAGTCTTGAGGTGTCTCTTTTTCTCTCCAAGAAATAAAATGTCTCTTTTTCTCTCCAAGAAATAGACTGTCTCACTGAGAAGCTTGCTTCTCCTTCTCCCACTCCCCCTGCTTGTGTTCCCTCTCTTGCTGTGTCTCTCTCTGTCAAATAAATAAATAAAAATCTTTTAAAAATTAAATAATTTTTAAAAAAGAACTGGGACCACCAGTTTATAGAATGTGAACATCTCCACCTTTAAAAGGTGTTGCCAATTTCTGTCCCAAATGTAATAATCACTCAGTCACTTTTCTGTCACCAGGTTTGAGTTCCCACACACCACATCTGTGCCCACACTTGGGGTTATCAGAGTTTTAAATATACATCCGTCTGACAGACATGAAATGGCACTTCATTGCTATTTTAATTCCTCCTCTTTTTCTGTCCACAAAAATTCAAAATTAACTTCTCCAAAGTCTATCTATGGAGGTTCCAGACGATGAAGGCATTGAGAAGTTCAGTTCTGGTCTGATCTAAGTCTTCTGCAGATCCAGGAAAGTCTGGCAAAATGGAACCTGGGAAAGCCCTCACTTACATCTGTCTGAAGGTTCAGTGTTACTTTCTCTTCTCAAAGCCTTGAGCCTGATCACCTACTGCCTGAAGCACCATAGAAGCCTCTAGACTGGTCCCCTTGCTTCTAGTCTGTATCACTTGGTTTGGACACAGGACATTCAATGAGTGTTTAATGTAGGCTGAATTGTGTTTCCTCACAAGTTCATATGTGGAATCCTTGATGTGAGGATTATTTGGAGATGGGGCATCTGGGAAACAATTAGGTCTTAGATGAGGTCATGATGATGGGATCCCTACAACGGCATCAGTGCCCTTGTCAGAAGAGACACCAGAGAGCTTGATCTCTCTTTCTCTCTCTGTCTGAGGACACAGTGAAAGGACCCAGTTACAAGATAGGAAAAGAGTTCTCACTGATGGACAAATCAACCTCAATCTGGGTCTTGGACTTTCTAGCCTCCAGAAATGTGAGAAAATCAGTGTCTGCTGTAGTATTTTTGTAGTACTTTTTGTAGTATTTTGTTATGGCCCTCCAAGTGTGCTAAGATAGGGGTTAAGAACTCAGACCCTGGAGCCCGATTAGTTGACTTAAATTGCAGTTCCCCAATTTACCAAACCTGTGTCCATAGGCAAGTGTCTCAAGTCTCCTGGCCTCAGTTTCCTTATCCATAAAGTAGAGATCTTAATAGTTTTTATCTCACAGGATTGTCAAGGTGTTAAAATGAGTACCAAATGTGAAGTACTTAAACCAGTGCCTGGCAGTTTAAAGACTAAATAAATCATACCTAAGGTCATTATTTACATTTTTAGACAGGAGCTTTTGTTATGTGGTTCCCATGCTTAATTACTTCATGTTTCCCCATTAATACACTATCAACCATAAAATCAAGGCTTCCTAGCATCTGAACACACCTTCCTGTCTAGATTTATGTGTCATAATGACCTCCATGAGCCATGTGCCAATCACACCTGTTTGTACACTGTCCTCCATAGTCTGTGGGCTTCTCTGCATTTGTCTTTGAACTTGCCAACTCTGCTGCCTAGAATCCCTTGTTCTTCATGCTTTTCTCTACTCACCTAAGTCCTATGCAGCTTTTGAGGGTCTGGTCCAAATCTCCTGTGTCAGGTAGAATAAGGCCCCCTTTACTTGTCCACGTCTTCATTCCTGAAACCTATGACTAGGTGGCTTTATGCTGCAAAATGTGATTAAGATGAAGGATCTTACAATGGAAATATTTTCCTGGGTTATCTGGGCGGCCCCAATGTAATTAAGTCAGTTCTTATAGGGTGGGAGGGTCAGATCAGGAGATGTGATGACAGAAGCAGAGGTCAAAGTGTCACAAGACCACAAACCAGCAATGTCCGTAGCTTCTACAAGCTGGAAAAGACAAGGAAACAGATTCTCCCCTTAGAGTTTCTGGCAAAAAGGCAGCCATGCTGATCCATTTTAGGCTTCTGATCTCCAAAACTGTGAGTTAAGACTTCTGTGTTGTTTTAAGCCACTAAGTTTACAGCAATGACAGGAAACTAGTATTATCTCTCCTTGACCATGGAGCCTACCCTAATTGTTTCTCTTAGTTCCCTTGGCAAATGTTGTCTTTCTGGCTTGATTTGAACCCATGCCAGTCATTTATTTTCAGCCTTCCTTCCCACCCTCAATGCTGACTTCTATGACCAGTAAACAACGTACCTTCGACTCCCTTGGGACTGGGTTACATTCTGCCTATGGGGGTGCAAGGGGCAGGGCACAGGTGGGAAGATGGAAAGTGGCTCTTGGCCATGTCTTGCAGCAGCATCGGGAACCACACTGGTTGCTGGAGCTGTGTTGGCAGTGACAGTGGCAGCTGTAGCAGCTGCATTCCTGGGAGTTATGCTCAGGCAGCTGAGCTCTAGCAGCAAGAGCTTCTGCAGGACCGCACACTGGCCTCCAGGCTGAGTTTTTGCTCTGAAGATCTGGAAACATCCTTCTTTCCTCCAAATACTATGAGTAACTTAATGTTCTCCTCTTCTAATAACTCCAGCCCTTGAGATACCCGTGAAATCAAATCCATTCTTAAAGATCTTCTGTGCGTCGCCTGGGTGACTCAGTTGGTTAGGTGTCTGCCTTCAGCTCAGGTTGTGATCTCTGGGTCCTGGGATTGAGTCCCACATCAGGCTCCCCGCTCAGTGGGGAGTCTTCTTCTCCCACTCCCTCTGCCCCTGCCCAAGCTCATGCTCTGTCTCTCTCTCAAATAAATAAATAAATAAATAAATCTTTAAAAAACTATCTTCTCTTTAACCTACCCAGAGTTATTTCTGTTTTCCTGATTGGTTCATGATGTATAGTTCTTCACATATTCTTTGAGATTTAAGATGTATTTTTGTGTGTGCATGTTTTATATCCTAACACTAGTTGATAAATTCTTTAACAACAGGGACAGTATCTTTAACAACAGGGACATAACAATGAAATGGGAGAGGTAGGATATATGGTGTTAATGATTGTTAGAAGCCCCATCATACCCCAAAATCAGAGTGGCTTAATGCTGTAATAAAGGGTACTGTGCCACTTAACGACTAAGGGATTCAGTCTCCCTCAGTCTGTGACACACCATATCAGCATATGCTTTCCATGACAGTGCAGAGAGGCATGAAGAAGTCTCACCAAAGCATAAGCATTCTGGTTCAGAAATGACTCATCATTTCCTGTTCATTTGCCCCAATGCAATGGCAAAGGACTTTAGGAAATATAAGGAACACATTTTTTTTTTTTAAACTTAATGTCTCAGCCATTTTCAAGCCAGACATATTTGGGTTTAAATCTACATTTTGTCTCTTACAAGCTATGTGATCTGCTTCGGTTTACTTAAACCCTCTAAACATTGATTTTCCATCTATAATAATTCCCAGCCTACAGGGTGGTTTTAAGTTTTCATTGAGGGGATGGCCCGGGTGATAGAAATGATGATGATGAGGAGGAGGAGAAGAATTGAGAATGCTTACAATATGCAGGCACATGTGCCAATAACTTTATATATATAACCTCATGTCATTCAGTTCTCAAAATATTCCCACAAGATACTAAAATATCCCCATTTTACAGAAGAAACTGGAGTACAATTGTGAACTTGCTTAAGAGCGCACAGCTAGAAAATGACAGCTGCTATTTGAATCATTACTATCTGACTTGAAACTCCTTGTTCTTTCCATGATGCTTAAAATATGAGTCATAAACTCTTAAACTTTTAATCCATGTCAATCTGGATTCTGCAACAACACTCAAAACAACCACAATAATCAATAGTCAATAATCAATTATCACTTGCATAGTATTTACTATGGGCCAGGCATTATACTAAGTTTTATATATATACACACATTATATATGTATATACACATATATATACATATATACACATATATATACATATTTTATGTATATATACATAAAACTAAGAATAATGTATATAATATATATAACTAAGAATATAACAAAGTTATATATATATAGTTATATATATATACATTTAATCATCTTAATTTAATTATCTTAATTTCCCCATTTGAAAAATAAAAGACATAGTTGAGTAACTTGCCCAAGGTCACACAGCTCGTAAGTGACTCTTACAGAAGACTTAGCAAGACAATTCTACAGTTAATTATATTGGAGAACCACCATTTGCTGGATGCATAATTTTGGAGATTCAAAATTTACAGTAATGTATTTTCAGCTCTCAGAAACCCTGTGCTCATGAAACCCAATTATGTCCTAAACATATCTGTCATGGAATACTTTATCTTTTCTTCTAGCATGTAAGGGACTCATTCCTTGGACCTCTCCCTGGGAAAGTCTGGACTAAATTGTCCAAGTCAACCTGTCCTTCTAGTGCTTTGAGGAAAGAACCTGGTGTTTGCTCTTCCAAAAAGCCTCAACCAGAATGAGACCAGGGACGACAGCCTGGGTGACTAGTCACCGTCTCTCTGCCCTTTCTTCTGTACAAGCCCAAAACATTACCTTCTCTCTTTTTCCCAATGACCGTGTCCTACCATTTTGTGAAAACTCAATCCATCCTCCTGACAGGTCAATTCCATGAGACACAGGCCTGCTGTAACATGCTGTTAGCAGGAGTATTCTTGGGTAAGAGGTGATTTGGGGCAGCTCCCGACAGGGTACCCTCATGCTTCTGTGGGGCCTGTAGGGCACACATGACTCTCAGTTTGCTTCAGAAAAGCCTGGCCCTGAACTACTGATCATTTCTAACTGCATGTGCCCCTCAGCCAAGAATGAGCATGAGGAGGAGAAAGTTTGCTCAGGACCTTCATCAAGTGGAAGGGCGGGGACTGTGGACATAATAAATGCCCATGCATTATTTATCACTATTATTGCTTATTGCAAACAGCTTCATTCCATTGACTTCTCACTTTTAAATGAGCTGGGAAGAGGGCCAAGGTTGTTTTTCAGATTCCCCTGAGAGAATGTGAGTGAGTCCGTGGCGCTTGTATTTTATTAACTCAGAGTTTTTCTTTTGTTTCTTCCAAATAATACTGGGAGAAATTAGACTCTTATTTTAAGTTGAATTCAGGGAAGCCAGCAGACCCTTAATCATACACTAATTATTTCTTTCACTATAGAAGCAAAAGGAGCCTCTGAAACCAAAAAATCTCAGCAAGGAGAAAGCAGAAGATAAAATGTCATCCCCCAATGCCCCCTGGAAACCAGAATATATAAAAGCAGTGTCATTAAACATTATAAAGGGGGAATTTGTCTTCAAAGTGGGCATGATTCCTTTGTTTCTAGGTACATTTTGAGAAGAGGGATATCAAAAAGGCTCTTTATTGAGACAACTGCAAGATTGTTCTGTGACCATGTTCTGAACCTACAGAATGTAGATTTTGAATATACACTAGAAATTTTTAGGATATTCATAATGTATTCTGATAGCCAGGCAAAGATACAGAAAGTAGATCAGCCAAATGCTAATTCTCCACACATTCAAAGGGATTGGACTTAATCCTCTGAGAAATAAGATATGCATGGATTTTGCAAGTTTAACTATTTGCAAATCAGGGGAAGGAGAAGCCATGTGGCTTGTGGCATGCTGGTCTCTGGCTTTCTAATGACTCCATGTCATCCAAGAGAGCACCCTGGGTACAAAACCCTGATCTAATTAATGGGGGTGGGATTAATGGGGTGGGTGTGTCATAACATGCAGGGTAGGAGATCCCTAATAAATGCAAGAAAAAAGAAAAGAGAGTGAGAATTGGAGGGAAGGTGCCTGCAAAGAGAGTAATAATAGATAAAGGTGGCTGATTCTTTCTGCAAAAAATTTTATGGAGTTTTTGATTTCCCAGCAGTCTCAGGGTATTCCCTCATCTCAGCAGACTCAAAAGAGCTTCTGTGTTTCCCCTTTGGCTTTACACGCCCACAGTACCTGCTTTTGGCTACCAGAACTGAAAAGATGCTGGCGAGAATATACAAATTTTTCCAGCACCAGGTAAAGAACCATCTAGGGAATCTAAAGTGAAGACCAGGGGCCTCCCAGAGGCTCCTAGGCTGGCATCTCAGAGAGGGTATGCTCTGAGACTCTTCCTCTTGACTCAGTTCTGAGTGGCTGAGAGTGTTGGGGAGGCTGGAGAAGAGGCAAAGGATAGAAGAAGAGGGGTGTGATGGAAAGAGCAGAAGTCCTGTTGCCAGTCAGACTCTAGCCGAACCCCAGTTTCATCACTGACTAGCAGTGGACTGTTTTCTCCTCTGCGAAAATTAGGGCAACACCAGATACCTCATAGAGTCACTCTAAGTTTCTCATTGAAGTGTTTTGTCTCGTTTTAGTTCCAGTGGTTCATCAGTTGCATATAACACCCAGTGCTCATCACATCATGTGCCCTCCTTAATGCCCATCACCCAGTTACCCCTTCACTCTCTACCCACCTCCCCTCCAGAAACCCTCAGTTTATTCCCTAGAGTTGAATCTCTTATAGTTTTTCTTGTTCTCTGATTTCATCTTATTTTATTTTTCCTTCCCTTCCCCTATGATCTTGTTTTGTTTCTTAAATTCCACATATGAATGAGATCATATAATTGTCTGTCTCTGATTGACTTATTTTGCTTAGCATAATACCCTCTATTTCCAACCAAGTCATTGAAAATGGTAAGATTTTGATTTTTGATGGCTGAGTAATATTCCATTGTATGTATGTATGTATATATATATATATATACTTTAAATCACTATGTTTGTATCCTTTGGATAAATACCCAGTAGTGCAATTGCTGAGTCATAGAGCAGTTCTATTTTTAACTGTTTGAGGAACCTCCATACTGTTTTCCAGAGTGGCTGTACCAGCTTGCATTCCTACAAGGAATGTGAGAGGGCTCCCCTTTTTCTACATCCTCGCCAACATCTGTTATTTCCTGACTTCTTAATTTTAGCCATTCTGACTGGTTGAGGTGGTATTTAAGTTTTAAATGAGAACACGTGTAAGTGTCTAGCACAGTATTTCGCAGCGTTAGCCCTGAATTCCTCTCTACCAGCCCACAGCCTGAGTCAGGGCATAGGGGGGTCCTACACATTACAATTATGTTATGTAACAACATAGCACACAGCAACATAACAACTCCCTGCCCAACACTGAGCTTGTAGACTGAGCAAAACATGCAGTCTCCATTCTTACAAAGCATAGTCTGATAAGGAGATAACCAGGCACCACAATCATGGAAATACAAGAGCATAAATCAGGAGAAATGCAATAAGAAGGGTCAAGGTGCTGTCCTGGCCCAGGGCAGAGCACAAAAGGGCTTCTGCTGGCCAAGGGATAGGTTGGCAGGAGCAGGGAAGGGTCTCCTGTCCCCAACGATTTTGACCAACTCCTACTATCTAGATTCTCCTTCCCAGGGCTCAAAGACTCTTCTTCCTTAGTCAGCTTTGAAATGCAGCTTGTCCAGGGAGAGGTGAAGCACTGATTTATAATTCCAGTTGAAATAATTTCCTTCCTGGAATCAGTGATAAAGGGACCACATAGGTTTGGGGGTTAGAAGGAAAAAAAGGCAAAAACCAACCAACCAACAGCAACAACAAAACAATTCCAAAGAAACACTGTGACAGTTTCAAAGTGCTGAACCAGTCCTTAACTGTCCTCCATTTAAGGCATTTATAACATGTGTGGTTCAATCAATATGCCAAGCACTGGTCAACCTATACCAGCTCCAGAGGCCAGTCCTGACCTTACAAAGCATAGAGAAAGATGTACAAAGTGTAAACTGTTATTCAACACAGTAAGATTTAAAACAGAGGCATAGGGACTGTGTTATAGAAGATTGGAGAACTACTCTAAGAGGGATACCTGAGCAGAGAAAATTCTGGCCACATCTTCTTCTTTTAACCAAAAATAATAATTAAAAAAAATCAGTGAGATATAGGGATAAGGTTTGAGTACACTCAACCATGCAGCAGTTACAAATAAACCCAGGTCTCTGTGACTTAGCCACAGATGTTCAGAAAGTTAGGTTCCTTTAATTTTGTAGTGCCTTCATATTCAAAATGTGCCTTCCAAAGTCACCATGGAAGGAAATAGGAGCATTGAGCATGGGAGGTTTTTATGGGCCAAGAGTGGCTCCCACTGCTTCTGACCTCATTCTATTTTATCTAGACTCAGTCATATGGCCCCATCATATGTCAAGGAGTCTGGAAGTAAAGTTTAGCTGTGGAACTAGAAGGAAAATGAAATGAGTTTTGCAAACACATAGCAGTGTCTCTCACACAAGGGACAAAACCCACACTGGGGAGGCAATGAGGTGTTCTACATTTGATAATCTACTTGGGTGATTCAGATAAGGCTGATTTGAGTTTGAATCAAGAGTTCCACCCCTTCCTATCTTTATAAATCCAGGCAGTTTCCTTGCCCATAATGATGAGGTTAATAACAATGCCTAGTCCACAAGGTTGTCACAAAGATTTGACTGATATTGTTCCTGCCATGCTCAATCAATTATAGTCATCATTTCACAGTGCAAATTCCTTGCCATGACCTACCTGCATTTACATCAAATGGTTTCTCAGTGTAAATGTACTTGTGATTTTTACATAATATTCTGGCTTCAGGGTGAATGTCAATTGCTTTTCTCATAAGGTAAACCTCTACTCCTCCCAGCTACAGCTAAGACTGTTGAAGTGAGCTTTCTCCCTCCTTCCTGCAGAATCTCTGAAGTTTGTGAAATACTGAATAAAGAACTTCATACATGGGAAATGTAAGCATCTGAATCTCCATGAACCTTAAACTTTCATGTTTTCATTTAATAGTGTGGAGATATAGATGCTAGATTTTCCAATACAGTAGACTTATCGTGATGAGCACTGAGTAATGTATAGAATTATTGAATCACTATATTACGCACCTGAAATGAATATAACACTGTATGTTAATTATACTGGAATTAAAATAAAAATAATAAAATTTTAAAAACATTTTAAAGAAATAGAGCATCAAATTTTCTGCTAGCAAAAATCCTGTGGTTCTCAGGAGAACTTATCATCATAGAAGACAAGAAGTAGTTGTACCTGTCTCTTTCTTTCCCGGAGAAAAAAGAAGCATCAATGAGAACAATGTATAAGTACAATTTTGTTCCACGCCTAATTCTGTGTTCAAGCAGATGTGAACATGACCCAGTGGTATACTAGAGTATCATATAAATGCTCACAAAAGTCTATCGTGAGTATATTGTCCTAAAATCTTGTTCCATGACTTAATGTAGGGTCTTTTGCTGGAATTGCCTTTGCTGTTCTATGTATTAAATAACTGTATTTGTAAGGTTTCTTTATTTATTAACTTGGGGATTATGAATTTTGTATTTTTTAATATGTGATCTACTATGGTTAGTGGCATTTTGTTAGTAGCTTGAAATTGCCACAGAGGAAGTATTTATACCATGGAAACTGACAAACACTGAAAACTCAGGCTTTTTTTTTTTTTTTTTTCTTTTAGGACAGGAAAACAGATCTGCTTGTTAAATAATTTTTAAATACTTATTAGCCCATCACTGGTACAGCCCTCCCAAAACCACACACCCCCACTATACAAAGGGGATGTAGCCAGCTAGTCAAAGGGATTTCAAATATTTTGGTGACAAGGTTGATATATCTATGGGTAATTGCATTTATTCGTTATTATGCTCTTTCTAAAAAAAAAAAAAAAAGGATTTATTTATTTATTTGAGAAAGAGAGAGAGAATGAACAGGAGGGACAGAGGAAGAGGGAGAAGGAATCCCAAGCCCGGAACCCTGCTTGAAGCTCAATCTCAGGACCCTGAAATCATGACCTGCGCTGAAACCAAGAGTCAGACATTGAACAGACTATGCCACCCAGGCACCCCTTGTTATTATGCTTTAAATATAACTTCTGTTATTTATATCTTTTCACCAAAATGACATGATTATTGTATAAAAAGAAGAAAGTACAAATTGCCCACAAGTCTACCATCCCGAGATAAGCTGTGTTAATATTTTTGTTTCCTTTCATTTGTGAATAATAACATCAAAAATGGTGTTATATCATACATATGGCTTTCCCACTTTATAAAATATTTTGATCACCTTTCCAGGCAATCATGCATTCTTCTGCAATACTACTTCTTGTGGTTGTTTGGCATCAATGGGGTGTGTATTAATTACAAGCACTATACATAGTGTCAAACTTTTTATTGGAAAGAGAAGTGTCTCTGTTAACTACTGAGGGATGGAAAATTTCGCATGACCTTCTGCCACATTCCTATGGACAGGTCATAATAACAAGCCAAGTGGCACTCTTTTGGCCACCAGGCTGAGTTCCCTCACTTCTCCAGTCTACGTCTGATGATTTTTGAGATTTCTCACAGCTGCTTCCCACCCACTCGGCTCAGCCAGAGAGGATAAATGAGAGGATGTTTCTAGGTAAAGAGAACTGCTCATGATCACCCGGAAGGGTTACTTTGCATCCAGAAGAGAGACATGAAGGGAAAATCCACTTCAATAAATGAAGTCAAACATCCTTGAACACAAACACACTTTCTCATCCCACCAGTCAGTTCACCATCTCTCTGATTCTCAAACACCAATTAAAATAATTATTCTTAAATTATCATTTCAATCCACTTTTCACACAAAGCAGCATTAAACATCTGCAGATTCAGCCCAGAGCTATTATCTCTGAGGTGATATTAATTATGATGCTGGTTGGTGAGACTGTCTGAAAGCCAGTTTAAAAGTTGTCACACTCTAGGGGCACCTGGGTGGCTTAGTGGGTTAAGCCTCTGCCTTGGGCTCAGGTCATGATCTCAGGGTCCTGGGATTGAGACCTGCATCTGGCTCTCTGCTTAGCAGGGAGCCTGCTCCCCACCCCCGCCTGCCTCTCTGCCTGCTTGTGATCTTTCTCTCTCTGTCAAATGAATAAAATCTTTAAAAAAAATAAATAAATAAAAGCTGTCACACTCTACCCCTTCCCCCAGGCTCCCAATCCCTTACCCCGATCTCTTTTCATCTTTATTCCATTGCACTTTGATCATTTTCTCACATGCTATGTAATTTACTTATTTACCCTTTTTTTTTTTTTTTTTTTTATCTTTCCCTCTGCTGGATAGTAAGCACCACAAATGTAGGGAAGTTTGTCCTTCTTGTTTGCTGATGTGACCTCACGCTTAGAAGAGTGGCTGGCATATAGTTGGTGCTCCCTCAATATCCCTTTTAAGAATCTTATGGACCTGATAGAAATTTGGAGGTCTTGTATCATAGCATTTTTTTCCTCTATACCTGTGAGAAAACCTGTGAGTTGGATGTCAACATCAGTCATTAAACAGGAAGGCAGGAGAACTGGGTTCCAGGGTGTCTCTCCTTTTGTCAGGAACAAATATAGTATATTTGCTTTGAGAGAATTAAAAGAAGAGGAGCAAGAGATGATTTCAGAGCCTTCGAAAAAGTCTATCTAGGCCAATATTCTTTTCTCAAAACTGTCTAGATTCATTTAATTCCAATACACCCTTATCATTTGACCCTTCTTTTTTTTTTTTATCTTTTTTTAAATTAATTTATTTATTTTCAGAAAAACAGTATTCATTATTTTTTCACCACACCCAGTGGCTCCATGCAATCAGTGCCCTCTCTAATACCCACCACCTGGTACCCCAACCTCCCACCCACCCGCCAATTCAAAACCCTCAGGTTGTTTTTCAGAGTCCATAGTCTCTCATGATTCACCTCCCCTTCCAATTTACCCCAACTCCCTTCTCCTCTCTAACACCCCTTGTCCTCCATGATATTTGTTATGCTCCACAAATAAGTGAAACCATATGATAATTGACTCTCTCTGTTTGACTGATTTCACTCAGCATAATCTCTTCCAGTCCCGTCCATGTTGCTACAAAAGTTGAGTATTCATCCTTTCTGATGGAGGCATAATACTCCATAGTGTATATGGACCACATCTTCTTTATCTATTCGTACATTGAAGGACATCTTGGTTCTTTCCATAGTTTGGCGACTGTGGCCATTGCTGCTATAAACATTGGGGTATAGATGGCCCTTCTTTTCACTACATCTGTATCTTTGGGGTAAATACCGAGTAGTGCAATTGCAGGGTCATAGGGAAGTTCTATTTTTAATTTCTTGAGGAATCTCCACACTGTTCTCCAAAGAGGCTGCACCAACTTGCATTCTCACCAACAGTGTAAGAGGGTTCCCCTTTCTCCACATCTCTCCAACACATGTTGTTTCCTGTTTGACCCTTCTTGACATCAGATTATAGTCCATGTTCTTATAAGTACCTTTTAATGTACATCAACTAAAGGTCAGGAACTGACCTGGACACTAGACATACAGTAATTATTTTCTTTTAATACTGACAAGCCCAAAGGTATGAATTATTATCTCCATTTTACAGATGAATGCATTGAGACTGATAGGTGCTGAGTAGCCTGTTCAAGATGACACAAGGCAGGAGGACCATGTTTGAGCTGAGCTGATCTAAGTCCAAGACTGTGATCTTACTACTGAATGGCTCTGCTTTGCTACAAGACTCTGGGCACCAGGTTCTTTCCTCCTCAGCTTTCTAATCCATAAAATGAACATAAAACTGGGTTCTCTGAGGGTTTGGATTAAAGATTAAATGAGATATGCATAGAATTTGATTATTATAGTGCCCGATACTCAGTAAGTACAAGTTTCTTTCCATATTTCCCTTTTGATAAACAGAAAAACCAAGACAGAACTATAAAACAACTTAGTACTGCTTACAGTGGTCAGCTGTATGAGATATGAATCCAGGCTCCTACACAGGTCCATCTGTGCTGCTTCCTGACCCATCCAAATCCAAATCCTGACAAATCACAACTTTACAGATTCAACCAGGGTAGCAGGTACATCTTCACTGTGACCATCCTTTCAGATTCATGACAAAACAGGAAAAACACAAAAATAAATAAATAATGCACAGAAAATAATGCCCACAAAAATAAATTTGCACAATAGCAAAAATAAATTTTAAAACACTTGGCTCATTTTCCTAGTGCTGATTAAAGTCAGAAAAAGGAATAGCTATTATTTATTATGTCCCTAACTACTGGACCGCCTTGCTAAAGTATCACACACAGTATGTATTACTTACCCTGTTTTGCAGAATTAGAAACTGAAGCAAAGGAAGTTAAGCAAATTACTCAAGGCCACAAAGCCAGGGAGTGACGGAGGTGGAAAATGAACCTAGCTCTGTCTGGGCTGAACACCCCATGTATAATCTGTATTTTGAGTTGCTGATGGAATGATTTCTGGTTTCATGACATTGACTCCCCAGTGGTACGCTGCTTCCTTGGGAGTTTAGCCGTCTCAGCCATGAAGGTAATTGTGAGTATAAGCCTTTTAAAGATGAGAACTGAGCCGTATTATTACACATATCACGGGTTACACGTACAATGCTTTATTCCTTATGATATGAATAAATATTTTTGGTTAAATAATTCATCCATAAAAGACCTCAATTTGAATCCTTTGGGGGAAACATTGATCACTCAGGGCTAACTCTATAGTAAATAAGACCCTCTACTGTGAGAAGACTAGAAATCAAAAGTTTTGGGATCACATTTCACAAATGTTGCATTTTGTAGTTGATTCTTAATGACAACAGCTTCCTATTTTGCACAAGTTTATTCTAACACTTCCCCCACTTGCTTAATTCCTCCCAGGCTGCAATAGCTCTAGTGTCTACGTAAGGACCCACATGGTACTTCAAGCTCTTTGGCCACCCCAGGAATGTGCTGTGGTGTCATTTGTAGCCACAACCTGGGTGCATCTACTGAGGCGATGACTTTCAGTTTCTGCTGGAGATGCATTTGTCTTTGTTCTGCACCTTTATCTAATAACAGATCCCTCTTAATCATGTTACAAAGACAGACAAAGTTTAATCATGCCATTCATCATGATTGGGACGCAATGTGCTAAGAAGGGTACTTTATTGCATTGTCTAAACTGAGTTTTAATACAACCAATTTTGACAACTAGGAGATGCTATTATTTATCCAATCAGGACATTACTACAAGTACAAATCTGTTGTCAATTCTGAATTGAGAGTAACAAAATGAGTTCTATTTAGTCTCAATATGGCTTTCTTGAGCCTTTGAAAAGGTTCCTAGTTTTGACAGCCAGGACTGTAGATGAATTCCTCCCTTGGATCTTGAGCTCACCCGCAGATGGAGACGTGAGTCCACAGCTGTATCTTTACCGCTCACACAGGGTCTGCTGTTGGCAGGCAGCGCTTTTGTTATATCATGACTCATCTTTTTGTCACCTTTGTTATTGCAAAAGAGATAGAGAGATAGTAGGGAAATCCTTCTCCTACCCTCATTTCCAAAGCCAGGGGGCTGTGAACCCCAGTAATTCCATTTAGGAATACCAGCTACTTGCTCTGCTCTCTTCATTCTCTCCAAATCAGGAGGCATAAAGAAATAAAGAACCTTCCATGTGGGCCCCAGTAACTGACTGTGAGAGAGGTGTGAGGTCATATTGAACTCAGTAATCACTTCCTGATTATGCAGATTTCAAGGAAAGGGAGGATCATGAACAGAACAATTCTGGAATAACCAAACACAGTCCGGCAGGAAGCCTACCCATTTCTTGGTTTTTATGTGATTCTAATATATGCCCTTTGACCATGGTAGTGATGAAAATGATGATGAGGGTAATACCACCACATATGATGGTGATATGTACCAAAGAAGTGGAGTTGCAGAGACTGCGTATTACACGTAGGAGATTATACACATTAGGAGATTATACTTAATCCTTACTCTTCATGTTTCCTAGAGGGGAAAAATTTTTCTCCTTGATTCTTCTCAACCTCTATCTCACTCACTCTTTTCCAAAGTATTGGAAGGCATGTATCCAGCTAGCAAAATTGGGAAGCAGAGATTGAATAGACTGGCAGAAACTGTCCTCTTCTTTCAGAGCACTCCATTGGTGGACTTGTGTATCTGTCTTTGCTCCTAACTTCCTAGGCCAAATCAGGTCCAAGCCTGGCCTTTGAGAGAGAGAGAGAGAGAGAGAGAGAGCTTGTGGGTTTTTTCTGTCCTTCTCTCCTATGGCAAGAAATGAAGACCAGCCAAATGAGAATAAGCAAAGGCTATTTATTTTAGAACTTGCTACAGCAAGAAAGTCAGTCCCCTTTACATGGTATTTTGGCAGATATTTCAAGACAGGGGAGTGGGAAAGCTTTATACTGAAAAAAAGAGAGGCTCTAGGTGTATTCTGATTGGAGCCTGTTATTGTTGGGAGGCTGTAAGGGCACTAATGACCTAAAAGTAGAGCAGCCTGTGTGTTCAATTAGGGAGGCATATTTGGCTTTCTCTGGTCCTAAATTGGAAGTGGAGACAAAAATGGGGAAGCTGTCAATTATTAATCACGTTATGACCACTTTAGGCCAATTGCTACAATTGTTTGGTTTCCTGGTCTGGTTGCTAAAGATAGTGGACTGACTTCCTACAAGTCTTATAGATAGCAGTCTGGTTTCCTGGGCTAGTTACTGTGGATAATGGGTTGGTTTCTGTTCTTGTTGCTACACATTATAGATAAGAGTTCTATTATATATATTGTCTGGCCAGTATCCACTTTTATATTCAGTCTCATTCTCTACTACAGAAGTGAGGAGTAGCAATATGGAATGTGTCTTCTTCTATTTCACACTCTCGGGTAAGATCTTTCCGAGATAATTTCTTGGTTTGAGAGACAAATATTAGGACACCATATGGTGTTCATATATCCAAGCCACATCTTGTAATCAACTTTACTGCTAATATGGCTGATATATTGACTTCCATCTGTCTGACCTCTGGGTTTTTCAAATTAGTACTAAACTCAGGGGTGAAGACATGGATGAGGTCAACAAATAAGCCTCTAGCCCTATGGAGGACTAATATTCAAACAGAATTGAGGAAATATCTTAATGGGCAGAAAATTCTTAAATCCATTCCCTCTCCTTTTGTTAATACCTGAACTATGTATCTAACACACTTTATTTCAAACTTTAATCCCTTTACGTTTTATTTTCATTTTCTTTCCTTTGTGTTTACAAATTATTACTTTAGGGTGCCTTAGGTTACAATTTTTCCCTTTTTTATGACCCTATTGATGGGGATGTGGTTCTTTTTGTTCCTGTATATAAATTACATGTTACTTAGACTTGGGTTACAGGATGCAGACATTAAGAAGACACATAAGGCTATAAAATATTATGGGCATCAAGGTGCCTGGGCAGGGTGATGAGCCTGAGCTCTCTTTTCTTTCAGCTTTATTGAGATATAACTGATATTACATATGTCATAGGTAAATTTAAAGCATATAATACAGTGAATTGATTTGTTACATGTATATATTGGAAAATGATTATAATAAGATGAGGTAATACCTCTACCTCTTTATATAATGATCATTTTTTTGTGGCAGTAACAGGGCTTTTTTTTTTTTTTTTTTTTTTTCTTTTTAAGAGAGGGAGGAGGGGGAAGAACAGAAAGAGAGGGAGAGATGGAAACTTAGGTAGACTCCATGATGCAGGACTTGATCTCACAACCCTGAGATCATGACCTGAGCTAAAATCAAGTCAGATGCTTAAGTGACAGAACCACCTTGATGCCCCTGGAGTGGCATTAACATTAAAGATCTACTCTTCTGTTACCTTTCAAGTATACAGTACTATACCATTAATTATCATCACCATGCTCTGTATTAGATCCCCAGAACTTATTCCTCTTATAGTTAGACGTTTGTATACTTCAATCAACATCTCCTATTTCCCCCATCCCCAGTCTCTGGAAAGCCTCATTCTACTTTCTAGTTTTATGATTGTGTCTTTTTAAGATTACACATTTAAGTGAGAACATGTAGTATTTGTCTTCTTTTGACTTACTTCACTAGTACAATACCCTCAAGTTCTATCCATGTTGTCACAAAAGGCAGGATTTCCTTTTTTATGCCTAATATTTATTATATATATAATATAAAATATGTTATTATATGTGTATATTACATTTTATTTTATTATATATTATATTCTTTTTAATATATTACATTATATGTATATATAAATATTACATTTCTTTAATCCGTTTATCCATTGATGAACACCATTTGTTTCCATTCCTTGGTTATTATGAATAATATTGCAACAGACATGAAAAAATATAGATATCTCTTCAAGATAGTGATTTTATTTTTTTCTATGTACAACCAGAAGTAGAATTGCTAGATCTTATGGTAATTCTATGTTCAATTTTTTGAGGAACCTCAAAAATAGCCTTTACCATAGTGGCTGCATCAATTTACATTCCCACCATGCACGAGGTTTCTCTTTCTCCATAGCCCTGCCAAAACATTTAATGTCTTTTGTCTTTTTGGCAATAGCCATTGTAACAGGTGTAAGTGATATCTCATTGTAGATTTGATTGTATTTCCCTGATGATTAGTGATCTAGAACCTCTGTTTATTTACTAGGTATTTATATGTCTTCTTTGGAAAAATATCTATTCAGATCTTCCGCTCATTTTTTAACCGGGTTGTTTTATTTTTCTGTTTGTTTTTGCCATTGAGGTGTATGAGTACTCTATATCTTTTGGATATTAATATCTTATGATATTTTGGATACCTTATCAGATAGATGGTTTGAAAATAATTTCTCTAATTCAATACTTTGTCTTTCATTTTGCTGATTGCTTCTTTAACTCTACAGAAGCTTCTCAGTTTAATGTAATCCTATTTATTTATTTTAAAAATTATTATTGCCTTTGATTTTGTCATCATATCTGAGTCTAATCTCTTATATATTGTTTTGGGATGGGTGCATTGAAGAGATAAATCATTGAAGAGATAAATCTGAACAAGTAAAACACCAAAAACCTTAATTCCTTCCCTTTCCTGTCAGGCATATTGGTTATGGCTTATTATGCTGATGGAAGAAAGAGCAGGGCTAGATTGGAAGCCAACACAGAAAGATTCTGAAATGAATTGGGAATCCCATTGAACTTCTTTGTGATGTGAGGCAGACTATGGAGTCATCTACCCTGAGAATTTGTGATTCAAAATTTTCTCACTTACACTAACCTTGAACTCCAAAGATCTATGATAATGAAGGGGAGGGAGCCAGAGAGGACTGCATATTCCTTGATATAGTTACTGAAATAATGTCACATACTGATTAGCTGACTAGTAAATCCTTATCATAATAAGGATTATCATAATCCTTATCATAATCCTGTGAGGTAAAAATTATATCCATGTTTTCCAAACCAGGGAGCTGAGGAACAAATAGGAAAACTACCTTGCCCAAGTCCCCATGACTTTCACAAAGGAAAGAAAAAATGAGAGAAAAGACAGAAAATAGGTAGAATTACTGAGGTGTGGAAATAAAAAGAGTCTAGAAATCAAATTATTTCCACTGTATCCATGTGAAAGGGGGAAACTGTGAATGAGTTAAAGCGGATATGTGAGAGAATCCAAGCTCCGCCCCCCCCCCCTCGATTCAACACTTGACTCCTCTCCAACTCCTACTGCTTCCTCCCCAAATCTTGACCAACAGCAAAGCACTTCTGAAATGAATTCTCAAGCAAACTGTTCTGAGAGCTGCCAGGATGGAATTGTTCCAACAATCCAGACAAGATTTACAAAACCTAGCATGATCTCCGACCAGATCACAAATTTTGTAGGAGTTACAGATGAAGAAAACTGCCACCTAAGCTAGACTGTGAGGACACTATTCCTTTCTCCCCTCGCTCTATGAAACTCCAGTCTTGCTTTGATTCAAAGTTACCTGGTCTTAAGCTGCTCCCGGATTCACATCAGCTGAACAAAGCCTTGAATTTCTATCTGAGTCACTAAAACTGTTCGTATTCTTTGATGAATACATAAATTATTTTTGAATAGGTGACACCAGACTGAGAAGCTTATTTGATTGGGGGAGTTAAGGCTCAAAGGACATAAGGAGACAGCAAAACAGAGATACACAAAAATTGTTCTTTAAGAAACTAAGAGCGTTTTGGAAGACTGCAGATAAATCAACTCAAGCGCTCATGTATAACAATGTCAGAATTAACTTGTACCTCCCCTGAGTGGAAAAAAAATCACCAATTAGATTAAAGTGTTCATGTCTTTTTTTTTTTTTTTTGGCCCAGACTCTCTGCATTTCCAAAGTTACTTAAGTCAGTGTACCTTTTCCTCCCAAGATTGTTTCATTCATTTCATTCTGCATTCCATTCCATCCCAGGATCCACTGACTTCCTAAGTGATATTTAAATTTTGCCTGTAGTAAAGTCTGCTCTTTCTGCTGTCAGGTTCAATGGGTTTTGATGACCGTATTGTAATGCATATCTGCAAGAGTAGTCTCATCTCCCTAAATTATCTCTTGGATTTCACTGCCCCCTTCCCTCAAATCCGTTAACTACTGATCATTCTACCATTGCTGTAGTTTTTCTGTCTCTGGAATGTCCTATAATTGGAATCATATAATATGTCCTTCTAGTCTGTCTTCTTTCATGGTATTTATTTAAGGCTCATCCACGTCATTTCATTGTTTGATAGCTCATTTCTCTTTATCATTGAATGGATGTACCACAGTTGGTTTATCTAATCATTTTTAAATTTGTAGTTTCCTCTAGTTTGGGGTGATTATAAATACAGCTCCTATAAACATTTGAGTTCAGGCTCTTGTGTAGACACAGGTCTTCAAATGAATTAGGCAAATGGATAGGGACGTGATTGCCAAATCATATGGTAAGGTTGTGTTTAGCACTGTAAAAAAACTGCTAAACCATATCCCAGAGTGGTTTTTCGGTTTTGTGCTCCTAGTTTCAATGAATGAGAGTTCCTGTTGCTTCCTGTAGTGTCAGGTGTTTTTTACTTTGGCAATTCTAATCGCTGTGTCTCATTCTGGTTTTGATTTGAAGTTTTCTACTGACAAGTGATGCTGATCATCCTTTCATATGTTTACTTGCCAATTGGTACATCATCTTTGTTGAGCTGTCTCTTTAGGTCTTCTGCCCATTTTTTTTTTTTTTTTTACTGAGTTGTTTTCTTATTGTCGAGTTTTAAGGTATTCTTTGTATATTTTGAATACAAATCCTTTATCAGTTGTGTGTTTTGCAAGTATTTCTCCCAATCTGGGTCTTGTGTTTTCATTATTTTAACTGTGTCTTGCAGAGTAGACATTTTATATTTATTAAATAGTCTAATTTTTCTATCATGGATTATGCTTTTTGTATTATACCTAAAAATGTGTTGCTAGGCCAAAGATCAAGTATATGCTACCCTCTCTTCTAGAAATTTTGAGATTTTGCATTTTACAGCTAGATCTGTGGTCCATTTGAGTTAATTTTTATGAAAGTCATAAGGGCTATGTCTAGGTTCATTTTTTTTTGCATATGGACATCCAATATTCCAGCACGGGTTGTTGAAAAGAATATCTTGTTTATGTGGAATTGCTTTTGATTCTTTGTCAAAGATTAGTTGACTATATCTGAATGGGTCAATTTCCTGGACTCTCTGTTCCATTAATCTATGTGTTTATTTTTTTTCCAGTTACATGTTGTCTCAATTATTGTAGTTCTATAGTAAGTATTAAGTTGAGTGGGATTTATCCTACAACTTTGTTCTTCAGTATTGTTTTGGCTATTTAGGGTCTTTTGCCTTCTATATAAACTTACGAATCAGTTGGTATCTATGAAATAGTTTGCTGAGATTTTGATTGGGATTTGTTGAATCTATAAATCAAGTTGAGAATGATTAACATCTTAACAATATTGTCTTCTAATCCACAAACTTGGAATATGTCTCTATCTTTTTTTAAATTCTTCTTTGATTTCTTGCATCATAGTTTTATAGTTTTTTTTTTAAGATTTTACTTATTTGAGAGAAAGAAAGAAAAAATACATGCAGGAGGGAGAGGTTAAGGGAGAGGGAGAAGGAGGCTCCCTGCTGAGCAGGGATTTTTTTTTTAGCCCATGCAAGACTCGATCCCTGGACCCTAGAATCATGACCTAGCTGAAGGCAGATGCTTAACCAACTGAGCCACCCATGTGCCCTGTAATTTTATAGTTTTTCTATACAGATGAGCATATATATTTTTTATATTTATAATTAAGATTATTACCTTGGAGATTTTATTGTAATGATAACTTTTAAATTTTAAATTCAAATTGTTTATTACTGGTAGATATGAAACCAATTGACTTTTGTATATTAACCTTTATTCTGTTACCTTGCTATACTTGGCTGTTAGTTCCAGAATTTTTTTTTTTTAAATCAAATCTTCGGGTTTGTATACAGATAATCAAATTATCTGCACGGGCAATCTTATTACTTCCTTCTCGATCTGTATGCCTTTTATTTTTATTTATTTTTAAATAATTTAAATTATTTTTATTTCTTTTTATTTCACTAATTAGCACTTGCAGTATGATACTCAATAGGAGTGGTCAGATGATAAATTCTTACCTATTCCCAGTCTAAGGAGGAAAGCATCCATTTTCTCACCATCAGGTATGAAGTTATTTGTAGGGTTTTTGTACATATTTTTCCTCAAATAGAGGAATTTCCCTCTGTTCCTACTTGCTGAACAGTTTTATTATGAATTGGTTTTGGATTTTGTTAAATGTTTTTTTCTACATCAATTGACATGGTCATAGGATTTTTCTTCTTGAACCTATTAATGTGGTAGATTAATTTAGTTAATTTTTGAATATCAGGTCAGCATACCTGAAATAAATCTTGCTTTGTAATGGTGTATGCCATTTTATCCATTGTTGGGTTTGATTTGCTCATATTTTATTGAGGATTTTTGCATTCATGTTCATCAGAAGTACTGATCTACATTTTTCCTTTCCTGTAATGTCTTAATCTTGTTTTTATTTCCACTTGTATTTTCTGGAAGAGATTGTGGAGAACTGGTTTAATGTCTTCCTTAAATATTTGATTGAATACCCCAAGAAAACCATCTTGGCCTGGTGCCTTCTTTTAGGGAGGTTATTAGTTGCTCATTCAATTTCATGAATGGATATAGACCAATCTGGATTAGCTATATCTCCTTCTGTAATTTTGATAGTTTATGTCTTTCAAGGAATTGGTTCATTTCATCTAAGTTATAGAGTTTTGGGGCAGAGAGTTGTTCATACAACTGTTCTGTTTTTATCCCTTTAATATCTATGGGATGAGTGTGATGAAGCTTTTTCATTTCTGCTATTGGTAGTCTGTATTTTCTCTCTTATTTTCTTGTTTAACCTGGATAAAGGTTTATAATTTTCACTAATATTTTCACAAGGTAAGAATGTAGCCATAGCCCTAGACTATCTTCTCCTAGGCTTCTTATTAGATAAGAAAAATTCCAAAGCTTTACTTTGTTTGAGCCATAACTTTTTTTTTTTTAACAAGCAGATGAACTTAATCCTTAACACTACCCCCTGCACCTCACCTCTCATTCTTTGTCAATCTACTGTCTGTTCTAAAGTTTAAGAGTTGCACTCCCTCTTTTCTCTTTCTTCCCTCCTCCCTCTTGTATTTGTCCTATCCATTATTTCTATCAATTGGCACCTAACAGGGTAGATCCTAAATAAACACTGGTTGAATTAATGAATAAGTTACCTTGATTATAACAATTTCTAAGCATGTAAGAGGGGTAAGAGCCCACTCACAAGTCCATCTCCAGTATCTGTACCATGAAACAACTCCTAAGAGAAACAGACATGTATGTCTTTACCTTACCTCAAGATTAGAAAATTTCCAAAGCAAAACTAAGGCTTGAATGATTACCAGGATCATTTGTCAAAACAAGTACTTTAGCCAAATACTCAGTCCCCAGCAGGACATATTTCTGCCCAAATTATCTGGATAATTAGTTTAGTCTTCCAGTTGGCTTTTCCGTGGCCTCCTATGGTCCTTGTAAACTCCCAAAGCTACGGTTATGCCAGTGCTTGGCTCAGGGGTAGAATGCAGGTAAGTGAGGGTGGAAAGCACTAAAAATCCAACAGCAAGGTCCAAAGGCACTTTTTCTGGGTAGTCCTATGTTTTGTTTCTTGTGGGGTTTTTTTTTTTGTTGTTGTTTTGTTTTGTTTTTTGTTTTTCCCCTGGGAAGGCAGGGGGAAAATGTCAAATGAAAAGAGAACTAACCTATTTAATTGCATTTCTCTTCTTGGCACTTTTCAATATCTGAAGTTATATTTTGTTTTTCTTTAAGTTTGATTTCTTTCCCCTCCCTTTGGTTGTGAGCTCCACGAGGGCAAGGGCCATCTCTGTCTTGTTCTCTTAACATGAAAACTTGGCACATAAGGGATGACCAATAAATATGCCTCAAATGAATGGATGCATCAGTGAATGCTTCAAAAATAAACCAAAAGCCTCTGAGGCAAGCACAGCTCTCTTCTATGGAGGTTCCCCCCCACCACCCAAGAAATTGGTAACTTTCTTTTTTAGTTTAATTTATTTTATTTTCAGTGTTCCAAAATTCATTGTTTATGCACCACACCCAGTGCTCCATGTAATAAATGCCCTCCACAATACCCACCACCAGACTCATCCCACCTACTACCTCCTCCCCTCCAAAACCCTCAGATTGTTTCTCAGAGTCCATCGTCTCTCATGGTTTGTCTCCCCCTCCAATTTCCCCCAACTCCCTTCTCCTCTCCTTCACCCAATGTCCTTGTGTTATTCTTTATGCTCCACAAGTAAGCAAAAACCGTATGATAATTGACTCTCTCTGCTTGACTTACTTCACTCAGTATAATCTCCTCCAGTCCCGTCCATGTTGATACAAAAGTTGGGTATCATCCTTTCTGATGGAGGCATAATACTCCATAGTGTATATGGACCACATCTTTATCCATTCGTCTGTTGAAGGGCATCTTCTATGGGGTTTTGTGTTAAGATCTCTGTTTGGAATCAGACTGCCCAGGTTTGTATTCTTGTACTGTCTATTACCAGCTTGCAACTGGTCTTATTTTCTTCATCACACTAAACTTATATCCTCATCATAAAATGGAAGCAATAATTATGCTCTCCAATATGCTCAATATACTACCAATTACCAAGTCCAAATTTATTTTTGCTCCAAAAATTGTGTTGAAAAGATTCTGAAAAGGAAGTACCCAGGATCAATTTGCAGTGTATAAGACTAGAGATTCATACCTTTGTGCTAAGCATCATGACTTCTAATTAGTCTAATTTCCTAATCCATCATGTCTAAATTATCTCTTAGGTTTCCTCTTGCTTCAGCATCCCATAACTAGGTGACCAGGTATGCAGTTCTGAGGGCCTTCCCTATGCTACTCCCTTCTCCTCTCCCCAGTGAAGAGTTCCTTGACACGTCTTGCTTTCTGAGAACCCCATCATCTTTCCTCATAGTAATAGGCCCAAGTACAGAGCACATGGTTTCTCTTAACTTTGCAGCATCTTGCAGAGCGTAGAATGTGTTTGGCATACCCAAACACATTTTGTTGGGAAAGGCCAACAAAACAAAGTCTAATTTACCTCTTCCAAGTCAGTACCAATGGGGCTTGGAGGAGAGTGAGACATTATTGTTTTATGTTCATCAGAAAATACTGAGGCCTGGCAAGGATTATCTTAGTGGCTAATGTAACACAGAAAAACACTGTAACAGTCACTGAGTTATTCAGAACATATTCATGTTTCCCTCTGTCTGGGCATAGGACTCACAGGTTCCCCATAAATAAAAGGCAAACATAAGTTTCTCAGAACTTGCTCATTTTTATGCAGAGGTATTCCTAATAGCAGCCAATGTTCTGCTAAAACCAGAGGCTTTATAAATCCATTCTTCCCTACTTGCCTGTGCTCTGATAATCAGCAAAACAAGAGTTTTATTCCAAAGTGCCTAATAGTGTTCATTGAAATACCATCTGCACATAGTGAAGTAGTTAGTTGGTGGGTTTTATATTTTCATCCTTCTGGAAAGGACTCCAGGATTTTAGTTGTCTCTATCACTGTCTGTATGATTGCAGTATTTTGTTCAAGAATGACAACTCCACCCCCACTGACAATGAATCACAACTTTCTGTATCTATGTTCTTGTATATCTCTCCCTTCTGTGTTGGATTTTGCTTTGGCCAAGGGATCATCAGCAAATAGGACTCCAGCAGAGACTCAATAAGCACTCATACATCCTCATGTAATGGAGTCCAGAGCTGTGTCCTTCAGATTCAAAAGCCATAGGGACAGAGAAGGACAACTATCTGGTATATCCTAATTTAGCCCTGCAGCACTTCTCTAGCTGCATTCAATTATATGAACAAATTCAGGGAAACCAATGGAAAATCCAACCAGCTAACCCACAGAAATGTGAGAAATGGCAAATTATTTTAAGTCCTTGTTTTTTTTCCCCCAATGCCAGTACGATTAATGTAAAATGTTACATTAGTTTCAGGTGTACAACATAGTAATCCAGCAATTCTATGCATTACTCTGTGCTTATCACAGTAAGTGTACGCTTAATCCCTCCCCTTCACCTATTTTACCCAGCCCACCCACCACCTTCCCTGGGTTACTACCAGTTTGTTCTCTATATTGTGTTTTGTTTGTTTTCCTCTTTTCTTCTTTGTTTATCTTTTTGTTTCTTAAGTTCCACATATAAGTGGAATCGTATGGTATTTGTCTTTCTCTGGCTTATTTCACTTAACATTATATCTGTAGATTCATCAATGTTGTTACAAATGACAAGACTTTCTTTTTTTATGGCTGAATAGTATCCCATCATATGTGTGTGTACATATATATAATGTATATATTATACATATTTATTATATATATAAAAATACAATTTAAGTAGTTTCATTTTAATTTTTAAATATAATTAAAATTATATAAATATAATTTAAATGGTATAAAAATATAAATCTAATAAATATAATTTATATACCTATATACATATCTTCCTTATGTATTCTATATATGGATACTTAGATTTCTTCCATAATTTGACTATTGTAAATAATGCTGCAATAACTTTTTCAGTTACATATATATTTTTCAAATAAGTGTTTTTATATTCTTTGAGTAAATATTCAGTAGCAGAACTATTGGATCATATGGTAATTCTATTTTTAATTTTTTGAGGAAACTCCATACTGTTTTCCACAGTGGCTGTACCAGTTTGCATTCTGAACAATACACGAACTTCCCTTTTTCTCCACATCCTACACTTGTTTCTTATGTCTCTTATTTTATCCATTCTGACAGGTATAAGGTAATATCTCATTGTGATTTTGATTTGCATTTCCCTGAGGATGAGTGATGTTGAGCATCTTTTTACATATTTGTGGTTCATCTGTATGTCTTCTTTTTTTTCTTAAGATTTTATTTATTTATTTGACAGATCACAACCAGGCAGAGAGGCAGGCAGAGAGAGAGAGGAAGGGAAGCAGGCTCCCTGCTGAGCAGAGAACCTGATGTAGGGCTTGATCTCAGAACCCTGAGATCATGACTGGAGCCGAAGGCAGAGACTTTAACCCACTGAGCCACCCAGGCACCCCAGTATGTCTTCTTTGGGGAAATGTCTGCTCATGTCTTCTGCCCATTTTTTAAATTGGATTATTTGGGGTTTGGGGGAGTTTTTGTTTTGTTTATTTTTATGCTATTGTTGTTGTTGATGTTGAATAGTATAAGTTCTTTATATATTCTGGATACTAACCCCTTATCAGATATATTATTTGCAAATATCTCCTCCCATTCACTAAGGTTGTCTTTTGTTGATTGTTTCCTTTGCTATGCAGAAGCTTTTTATTTTGATGAAGCCACTGGGTTTTGAGAATTTTGGTTATGTATTGACAAGTAGCTGGTACTGTGACTTTGGGCTGGTTTCATAAGCCTTGGAAACCTGAGTTTCCTCTTCTATAAAATGGGAATAATGGCATTCACCCTACAAGGATATTGTGAAGATTAAATATAATGATAAATTTGATTGTCCCTAACACTGAGCCTGGCCCATAGTAGACCATAGGTTTTAATACATTACATATTTTTATTACTACTTTTGCTGCTTCTGTATGTGTAGCAGAAAAAATGAATTGCTTTTTATCATAAAAATTTAGTGTATTTTCCAGAAAAATTATTTTACAGGTACATCAGGGTGACTAATCAAGATGAGAAGTTTCCTTATAAATAAAGGAATTATTTTATTTGAACTTAAAAAAGGGGGGGGTACTTTTAGAAGTTGTTTCACTTAAGGAAAAATGACTTTTTGTCAGAGCAGCAACATTCATCTAGCTAATGTTGATTTTTTTTTTTTGCAAATATTTCAGTGGACTATAAACTTTGACTAGACAGTAACCACAAGGAGAGACTGTGTGGTGATACGAGTTTAAAAAGACATATAACAAACTCAGAACATAATTGGGGGAAAGAGTTTATTCATCTCTGAGACAAAAAACACCAACCATCACATACCTCGATGCTTACCGAAACCAAAATATGGCACAAATGATTTGTTATGAATATAAATTTGTAGAAAAATAAATCTAATGGTATAATTATAGATAAAATCACAGCCCTGTTTATCAGGCATTTTAAACAAAAATTTTCTAAAAAAGTGCAATGGTAGATCAGTATATTTGAAAAGATGATGTACTTTGAAATAGCTGAAGGATTCAGAGTGGTTCAGTCCATTGAAAATAGATTTACAGCCGTAGAAAACATCATTAGGCCCAATGGACATTCATGATGAGATAAACAAAACAGAAAGAATATATGATGATGAAATTACTTTGGACCTTTCAATATATTGTGTAATGGGATTCTCGGGCTATTATTGACTGGAGTTGGTGAAAGCTAGAAAATACATACAACATTACCAAAGAAATTATCAGTATAAAAACACAAAACAATCCAGAAGCTAATTTGGGTCAGACTTCCAGGGAGGTTAGAAATGACTTAAACTATTTTTTGATTTGATATTTTTTTTAGGGGGTGGAGCTTTATTTTGGAAAATTTTTGTAACTTTCCTGTGTTCCAATAATAAATATTTATGATAACTTGGATTATGGATTACACTTTAAAATGCAACAGAAACATGGCAGAGCAGCAAGGGTACATTTGTTGGACTCAGAGGCCTTATTTCAAGTTAATGATTATGTGATTTGAATAAGCCACCTTATTGGATCTAAGTCTCTACATCTTCAAAATGAGGGTACTGGAAGTTAGTTATTAGATATTTTTAAGATCTAAAAAATACCTGATTTTCCCTAATTTTGTGTTTTAAAGTTAGGCATTTGTGTTATGCTAATCAACTGTCCCCAAAGATATCCAGATCCTAATCCTTGGGACTTGTAAATATAACTTCTTATGACCAAGGGGACTTTCCAAATGTGACCAATTTAAGGGTCTTAAGAAGGAACAATTATCCTGGATTATTTGGTTGGGTTCTAAATATAATCACAATCATCCTTATAAGAAAGAATCAGGGAGATATTTGACTACAAATGAAGTAGGAATCATGACAAAAGATGCAAGGGGTTACAGGGGTCATAAGTCAAGGAATGCAAGCATCTTCCAGAAAGCAGAAAAAGCAAGGAAACAGATTCTCCCCTAGAGCCCCCAGAGGCTCAGTTTTGCTGACACCTTAACTTTAGCCTAGTGAAACTGATTTCAGACTTCTGGCTTCCAGAACTATGAGAAAATAAAAGTGTGTTGCTATAAGCCACTGTGTTATAATCTGTGATGGGGATATCAGGAAACTAATACAGTAGTTGAAAACCCTAACACCGCTTTAAGATATAAATGACTTAAATCATGAAATAGTAACTACAGATTTGGTCGTTTATTAAGGGACTTATTTGGTGCCAAGTATGGAACAGATATGAAACCTGATCCTGGGGTTGAGACATAAGTCAGAGTTGTATTAGTTAGGATGTTTTGGCCTTGAGTAACAGAAAACTCAACCCAGGCATGTTTAAACATTAAAACAGATTTATGAACATGAGTTCATGAACTGAAAAAATGCAGAGGCAGGACAGAGTTTGGGAATTGGTACTTTTCAAAAATGGGAAATGGATTCTAGGAAAACAGCTTCTGCAATAGTATTCACAAACATCATGAACATTTGAAGTGGCAGAGACAAAGTGTAATCAAAGAAGTGTAAGATACTGTGATAAACTCTATCCTAAGGATATCTTTTAAAATGCTGTGGATACAATAGCCAAACTGTAGAAAGAGCCCAGATGTCCATCAACAGTTGAATGGATAAAAAAGATATGGTGTGTGTGCGTGCGTGTGTGTGGGTGTGTGTGTGTGTATACACATATATACAATGGAATATTACTAAGCCATCAAAAATGAAATCTTGCCATTTGCAATGATGTGGATGGAAATAGAGGGTATTATGCTAAGTGAAATAAGTCAATCAGAGAAAGACAATTCTGTGATTTCACTCATATGTGGAATTTGAGAAAAAAAAAAACAGAGGATCATAGGAGAATGGAGGGAAAATAAAATAAGATGAAATCAGAGAAGGAGACAAACCATAACAGACTCTTAACTCTAGGAAACAAACTGTGGGTTGCTGGAGGGGAGGTGGGTAGAGGGAGGGGTACCTGGGTGATGGGCAGTAAGGAGGGCGCTTGATGTAATGAGCACTGGGTGCTACATGCAACTGACGGGTCACTGAACTCTACCTCTGACACTAATAATACAATATATGTTAATTAATTGTATTGAAATAAAGTTAAAAATTTTTTAAGTGTGGACAAATATAGAAACAATGTGGAAGAATGAAGAAATTTGACTGGGATGCTTTAGGGTCAGTTTCTTGGGGGAGTAACATATAAACTGAATCTTGAAAGATGAGTGAGTTAGTCAGATGGAGAAGGGGGGTGGTATTCCAAGAAAAGAATACAGATCGTTCAAGACTAAGGAAGGATGAAAACATGAGCTCAGTGAGAAGTGCAGTGTGGTTGAGGAGTCCATAGTGGGACTGAAGGGGTTGAAAGGTTAAGAGTGCCATGGGACGTGAAACAGGAAAACAGGACTGGGGCCAGAACTTACAAATTTTAGTTTCTGTAGATCTCACGGGTCATTGTGAGGAGTTTGGTCTTCATCCTGATAACAAGGGAATCAGGGGCCTTGTTACTGATCTACAGAATAAGGAACTATAGAATAGACAGAACTTTGCAATTCCCGGACTTAGAAGCTAAGGAAGAAAGAGCTGCGTGCGGGATTACTGTGAAGGATCTGGCATAAGTGAGAGATGTTTAGGTAGCCAGGAATGAGTCTGCAGTGCCCCAGACCCTGAGACAGGCATATGCAGTGCGCTGACAGAGCTGTGGGAAGTGTCTGTCTCTCCCTACATGCACGAGGATAGGGAAGTGTGGAGATATAAAAGAACTTGTCCAAAGTCACAGGACAGAAAGTTTCCGATTCTGCCAGATTCACTCAAAAAATATGCAAGATTCAAACCCAGGCCCCCAGACTCCAAAGCTCATGCTTTAAACACTTCTGCCACATGGCTTCCAGTGGCTCTTTCTATGGAGGTTAAATGAGTACTTGTTTTACAGATGGAAGCGGAAGCTCAGAGAAGTGATTTGTTCAAGGCTATATGGCCATTCAGTAGTAAATCTTGGCCATGCAGGATGGCTTTTTTTCATTGAAAATCCATTGCTATTTCCATTACAAGGCATTGTCTTTCTGTAAAATTTTGCTCTCCAGGGACCTTTTTAATTTTTTTCTCTAGAACATATACAGGCAATTCTTTGATGAGATTGGATCAAGTAAAAGTCTTCAGAGAGAAAAACAAAATCATACTAGAGTAATTCCCTTTGGCAGTAGAATTCAACATGGGTAGCTCTGATCCCCAGAGGACATTTGGCAATGCTAGGAATGGTCTTTAGTTGTCACAACTGGGTGTGAGTGATGCGAGCATCTAATGAGTAGAGACCAGATGTGGTGCCCAACATCCTATAGTGCATAAGCCAGCCTCCCACAGCAAAGACTTTCCCAACTTCAAATGTCAATGAGAAATTCTGGCCTATAGCAATAATGCTTTTGCTTGGTATATGGGGTCATTGTGGATCACCATCTGTCCGAACTTCCTAAGCACAGAAAACTCTGCTTTCCCTCTCCTGTTTGAGCTATTACCCTGATTTTGGCCTTTATGCTGTCCCTTGACCATCATTTTAAATAAAGCAGAATATTAAAACCCATGTCCCGAGAGGCTGGCTGGATATATTTTCAGAAGGAAACTTTCTAGGAAATCTTTAAAATAGTTTTAGTCTTGAAAGTTGAGTTAGGCACCTAATGACACCATACCTAAAGGAAAAGCCTAGATTTTAGTTGAAGACAAGTGGTTTAGACAGCAGTTGTAGAAGATGCATAAATAATTGGATAGGTACGCTACCCTAGGGCAGGTTCAGTGAAGGGTTTCACCCTTATTTCCATTTGTCCTTTCTTCTTGTCTGTCTCCCACAGGGTCATGCCTCCTCCTTCTGTTCCCTTAAAGAAACTTGGCAAACTCCTATGAGCTCTGAGGAGACACGATTTTGGTCTATGTTTTGGTTAAGTCCTTCCCTTATTATAGTGATTTTTTAAAATTTGAATTGGCAACATTATTCATACTCATTTTCAAAGTTATCAACAACACTGAAAAGGGTAAAAAAGCAGAGGAAAAAAAATCATCCAATATCTCATAGCCCAGTAGTAACTGTGGGTGAGTTCAACATTTTTAAATATTTTATTCTTTTTTTGATATAGATGATTTAATGTTTTAGCTTCAAAGTTTTGTGCCCTTTTGTTTTTCTTAGCATTATTTTATAAGCATTTCCCCATCCCATTAAAAATTCCTTGGCAATCTATGATTAATGGATAGAGTCTTCCATTTGTGGGACATATCTTTTTTTTTTAACTAATGTTCCATTGATGCCTATTTCCTCTTTTCTCCCACTATTATAAATAAGTCTGCTATGAATACCTTTGGAAATAAATCTTTCCCTGTATTTCTTTTTTTTTTTTTTAAGATTTTATTTATTTATTTGACAGAGAGAGACACAGCGGGAGAGGGAGCACAAGCAGGGGGAGTGGGAGAGGGAGAAGCAGGCTTCCTGCTGGGCAGGGAGCCCAATGCAGGGCTTGATCCCCAGACCCTGGGATCATGACCTGAGCCGAAGGCATTTGACACCTGAGCCACCCAGGTGCCCCTTTCCCTGTATTTCTGATTATTTTTTCAGGTTATATTCCTAGAAGTGCTCAAGCTTTGGGTCAAAGAGCATGAGAGCTTTTATGGTTGGCCAAATCACTTTCCCAAATTATATTAAATTGCTACCACCCCAGCATGCATAAGAATGCTTAGTTTTGTAAGCATCCCCAGATCAAAAGAAAAAGTTTCTTTAAAGAAATACCTAAGTAGAGTATAGTGGTATGTACCAGAGTTTTTAGATTGAAGAACAGAACCCTAAAAAAAAAAAAAATCTTAAGAAATAGATCAGTAGCAACTAGCTTGGGAAAGAAGTTAAATGCAGTTGCCCACCTTCCTTTTTTTATTACATAGCCAAAAGGGCAGTAACTGACTTCTCCTTTTCCCTCATCAGTCTGTCAGCTTTGTATCTGAAAATATTTGTTAACTTTAAACCAAAAGTTTATTTTAAACAGGTGGAATTTTCCAGGAGCTGTCTTCATATTTCTATCTAGCTCCTTATACTAGGTCAGGGGTCAGCTAGGTTCACAAGCAGAATTAGCTGAAACAAGCCAAAGGTATTAAATGACAGCACTCCTAATTTATAAAGTAGATATTATTCTGATTGGAAGTATCTATAAATGGTTCTTTCTTCAGTGTCTTTTAGTAATGGGCTTATTGTAGATAAAAAAGGAGCATTCCTTGAGGCCATAGATGTGCTTAACAAACCAGTGGAGAATGTAGAACTATTGCCAGATAGAAGATGAGGAAAATGAACTGGCCTCTGTGTGACATTAGATGGGGGCATGAAGACGACTGCTGGGGATAAGAGGAGGGAGCACCAACCCTGGGAGACTATGGTACCTGGGAAAGCTGAGGGTTACTGACATTTAAAAGGAAAATTAGGACACACTTAACATGTGCATATCAGGGCTGCTTAAGGGCGATCCCTAGACTGAAGAGTAGAAAGAGAATGGAATAAGGATATCAGGAAGTGGACCTCTGGGTGGCTCAGATGGTTAAGTGTCTGCCTTCCGCTCAGGTCATGATCCCAGGGTCCTGGGACTGAGCCCCTCCCCGGGCTCCCTGCTGAGTGGCGAGCCTGCTTTTCCCTCTCCCTTTACAGCTCCCCCTGCTTGTGCTCTGTCAAATAAATAAATAAAATCTTTAAATAATAATAATAAAAAGGAATATCAGGAAGCGAGGTGCCAAAAGAGGCAAATGTCCACTCTGTTGACTTTATTTGACTTGAAATTGTACCCAATCTCCTTCTGAAAAGACAACATAGCTACAGATTAAAAGCCTAATGGAGGTAAGACATATTAAGTCTTTGACCCAAAGTAGGAAATGTACATTTCTAGGCTACATGGCAGGAGATAATCCAGCCAGTGGAATCCAAATAGGACCTCTCTTCCTCTACCACCACTGCAACCACAGAGTTTAGCTGAACTCACCTTTCAACCTTTCTGTATTTGTAGCAATGTGTGCCGTACTCAAGCTTAAAACCAAATACTTAATAGATCTCATGAGTACACAGAGTTTTCACATACTGAAGGTTTATAATCAAGAAAAAAAAATGGAACTACTGTCCAATATGCTGCTTGTACAGTTCCCTCTGCTTGCAAGTTTTTGTGCTGTACATGGTCCATAAGAGAGCTTGACAGTTATTCCAAAAGCATGAAGTGAATGCTAATAAGAGGTAATAGATACTGTTGTTCCCCAGCCCCTGTGTGGAAGGTGTAGCTGAGGCTTTGCAGATGCCATATACGCATGCAGAGTGAACAATTAGGGCAATTATCCAAAAAAGCTTGACTACAGGCTCACATTCACTTGACAAATCCCAATTGTTAATGAGAAACAATGTGCGTATGGTTTTTCACCCCTTAGTTGGATTCACCTTGAGGGCGTTTACTTGAGTCACTCATCTAGATAACTGTTTCATTTTTCCACCTTTCCTGGTTCCTATAGTCACAACCCTCACATGTCAGAGTTCTGAGGGGTCTGAAAGAAGCCCCCGCCTCAGGCTAGGGTAGGAGCTTCTTTCCTGTGCCAGACCCATTGATTGGTCTGTTTCCCTGTTCAGATTCCATTCTCAGGAGAGGAACTTGAGGCCAGAGCTCTGTTGAGATTGAAACTCAGCTTTTCTCTCTTCTTCCAGCAACTTTGGAGATTTGGGAATTATTTCCTTTGGTAGACAGGAAGCAAAACCCAGCAGGAACCCACAGAATCAAGGCCCGGGACGTTGCCGCCATAGCTTGAATGCTGCTCTCTCAGAAGATGACACTCATTCTGTAGAGACCTGGAAATGTACATTTCAATGTCTCCAGGTTTGCTTTGAGGGGGAGAAGCAGAGGGAGAGGGGAGGATGTTGGTGACTTCTGCTTTCCACATGGGTTAGATGCCTCGTTGTGCCGTGGGTATGAATCCCCCACCACATTACGCTTAAATGTAAGAACCATCATATAACTTCATTTTTCTTAATAAAATAAAACCTAGTGTGAGTTTCCATCCACAAGAACATGCAAGAGTTTCTATCTTTTGCTATGTTTTGGGTCTCTGCTATGTATTGGGAAGTTTGCGGCCAATGTGGGGCCATGACAATTCTGAAGGGTTAATGTGGTACCCAGGAAAGGAATGAAGGGCCTTAGTGATGCCATTTTGCTCATACGCCTGTTGTGAGGTCCTCACCTTAGAGATTATGTTTCTTGCTATTACTTTCACGACTTGGCATTTAAGGTCTATCCCCTGAAGACATCCCACGTTGACGTGCCATTTGGGAAACTGCTGGGCCTGGTCTCTGCCATTCTAAGAAATACTGCAAACTGCTATACCTCTCCTAGTAGGTCTTCCCTATCTGACTCAGGGCACCTGAATCCCAGCTCTTCCTCTTCAGTGTCTTTGAAACAAACAAAAGTACCTGTTTACTTCTCCAGGTGTGTGTGTGTGTGTGTGTGTGTGTGTGTGTGTGTGAGAGAGAGAGAGAGAGAGAGAAAGAATAAAGAGACTTAGTTTCAGATTTGTGGGGGAAGGAGGACTGGCGAGGCCTTAAGAAATACAATTCGTACCTCTCATCCCCAGAGTGAATGTTGGGATGCAGATACAAAAAGGTTGTGTATTTTTTGTTTTGGTGAGATCATGGCGGCTTCCCCCAAAGCTCTGAAATGCTTCTGGTAGGTTTAATTGCAGGGGAGAGGTAGGTGGTGAGGAGGGTAGCAGGCATTTTAAGCGATTCTCCTTAATACTTTACCATATATTTTTGTTAAAAAACAACAATAAGAACCGGAGCAAAAGTGAGTGTAGGAGGAACTTAAGAAAAAAGCATTAGCATTGTGGTTCCAGGATGTCTACATGTGTCTTAGTCCCTTCTGGACCAGCAAGTGAGCCATTTCTAACTCTCTTTTCAGGAATAGAAATAGGGTAGTTCTTTATGACTCTGGCTAAGGCAGAAGATCATCACCAGCCTTCTGAGGCCCACTTCTCACACTCTCCTTATAAGTTCAGAACCGAATCCATGATGTGAAGACCTGCATCTGGCCCCCCCATCACCCATGGCTTCAACGCCTATTAATACTCTGAATTTCCTCTTCCTTTTTAGCACTGTAAGAATCTCTTCCTCTTGATTTTTAAGCTTGCTTATATACCCAGCCATTATTTTGTTCTGTTGTATCCAGGACTTAGAAGTGCCGGAAAGGTTCATTTGTTGCGCAAAGTTCTTTGATAATATATTCAGTTTCTTTAATAGGTAAGGCTAATCACTTTTTTAAATCAGATTTTTTCAATTGTTTTACAAGGATTTTTTTTCCTTTTCATTTAAGTTGTTGAATTTGCTGGTGTATAGTTGTTCATAATTTCCTCATTATACTCTTATAATATCTGTAGAGTTTACAGTGATACACCATTTTTGTTTCTGGTATTGGCATTTTGTGTTTTTCACTCTTTTTAAATTATTGTTCTTGCCAGAAGTTTCTCAATGTTTTAAGTATTTTCAAGAATGAAAATATCACTGTCATTTTTTTCTGCCTTTTTGTCTGGTTTATAGCCAATTGATTTGTTGTTACCTTTATTATTTCTTCCCCTCTACTTATTTTGGGCTTGCTCTACTTTTTTAGCTTCTTAGGATAGAAACTTAGATAACTAATTTTAAGTCTTTCTTCTCCTCTAGTATATACATTAGGAAGGGGAGGTGAATCATGAGAGACTATGGACTCTGAAAAACAATCTGAGGGGTTTGAAGTGGCGGGGAGGGGTGGGAGGTTGGGGCATCAGGTGGTGGGTATTATAGAGGGCACAGATTGCATGGAGCACTGGGTGTGGTGAAAAAAATAATGAATACTGTTGTGCTGAAAATAAATAAATTAATTTTTTTAAGAAAAGCCATAAATTTCCCTCTAGGCACTGTGCTATTGTATCTCATGTGCGTCCCAAAATGTTTCATTATTGTTCAGTTTCCCACATTTTCTTATTCCCCTTCTTTTTTTCTCTTTTTCTTTCTTTCTTTCTTTTTTTTTCTTTCTTTTCTTTTCTTTTTTTTTTTTAAGAGAAAGAGAGCCAGTGGCCGGGGAGGCAGAGGAGGGAAAGGGAGAGAGAGTATCCTAAGCAGGTTCCACCCCCTGGGCAGAGCCCTATGCGGCCCAATCTCATGACCCTGAGATCATAACCTGAGCCAAAATCAAGAGTCAGGTGCTTAACCACGGAGCCACTCAGGTGCCCCTAATTTCTCTGATGTTTCTCTTGGACCTATACGTTTCTTAGAAACCTATTATTTAATTTCTAAATATTTGAAGATTTTCATGATATCTCATTGCTACTCATTTCTAGTTTGATTCTGTCATGGTCAGGGAATATATATTCTCCAATATCTCAACCTTTTGGAATTATTGAGGTTCATTTTATGGCTCAGGACATGGTCTATCATGGTGAATATTCTATGTGTCTTTGGAAAGAATGGATATTCTGCAGTTGTTGGGATGTCTGTTTCTCCATGATGACTCCAAACAGCAGTGGGGAAGACCCTTTCTATCAGCTCAGAATGCTTGTCATGCATACTTGCTCATGTCAATAAATATTAATTAAAATATTCAGTGTAGTTTACCACAACTTCTGCAACCACTTCTTTTTTGCATTTACATTGCTTCTTCCTCTTCTTCTTTCTCTCCTCTTACCTTGTTTTATTTCTTCTACTTATCCTCTACAAGTTCAAAAAACAACATTTGGCGGGGCAGGGGGGGGGGCTGGGTGGCTCAGTAGGTTAAGCCTCTGCCCTTGGCCCAGGTCATGATAAGGCTCTTTTAGTTCCTACTTTCAATTCTATTCCTCTTCCCTTCACTCCAGAGGCACTGAATTTAATATATATTCACTTATTACATCTTAAAATAATTTGGCTTACATGTATATAAATCAAGAAACTATATATGGTGTATTTGTAAATAAAATAAACTTATAAAATAATAGGGTTAAAAATAATACGTTAAAAATTTATAAACTTTATAAAATAAACTATATATTTATTTTAGTACTTTAAAATATACATAAATGGTATCATACTGTACATCTCACCTTGATTCTGGGTTTATTCATTATGATTTTAACATCTGTCCATTGACATATACATACATCTAGATCATCTTGACAGCTGTATAGTTTTCTATTTTACAAATAATATATTATCTTATTCAATCTTTCCATTATTGTTAACTATTTAGGTTGTTTTCACTTTGTTTGTGATTACAAATAACATTGTAATGAAAACCCATTCATATTTGCCCTGCACTCAGATTCAAATTTTTTCTTGGACTATATTTCTGAAAATGAATGTTGAGCCATATAGGGTATTACATTTTCAATTTCATGGATATTGCCAAGTTGGTCTTCATGCAACTCTAACAGTTTGACCTTCAGTTAGAATATCAGAGGACTGTTACTTATGTCCACATCAACATTCACTATCGTTATAGTTAGATACTAACATTCTGATGAGTAAAATGGTACATCATTATTCTATCAATTTGTAATTTGCATTTCCTTGGTTATTGGTAAAGTTTAGCACCTTTTCATATGTTTATTGGACACTCATATTTCTTTTCCTGTGAATTGCTTGTTCATACTCCTTGCCCATGTTTATTTTGAGTTTGATTTTATTCTTATTAATTTCTAAGATTTCTTCAGCTATTCAGAGTATTTTCTATTCTTACATATTGCAAATTTCATAATGTTCCATTGCTTGCCACTGAGCCTGCTTAGAGATGTACTTTCCATATTGAGAATTTTAGTTTTGAGGTAGTCATTTTTACCTATGATTAGTTTTCTAGTAAAAGCTTAGTATGTTTCAAGAAATGTTTGATTACCAGAAATTATATAGTTTATACTGTCCTCTCTGAGAGTTTTGAAGAATTCTTTTTCATGTTATTTTTAAATTACATTTGTAAATTATTCTTTTGTGTTTGCTCTAATGTAGAACACTGTTTTTATTCTAGCAGAGAGTCGTTGAGAATTCTGTCTATTCCTCATTATCCTCATTGACTTGTGATAATCCCTCTACTCTATACTCTGTCATTTATGTGTAAGTTTATTTCTGAGTTTTCTGTTCTCTTCCAATTATGTACTGTCTATTTTTGCATCAGCTTCATGTACTTTTAATTATTATGGCATTACAATAAGAACTCTGGTAGGGCTAATCTTTCTCCTTGTCATCTTTGTGAAATTTATTCCTCTATTCATAGGAAGTTTAAGAAAATGCCTGTCATATTTTGTATCACAGTGACTTAATTGGGAATTAAAGGGCATGTTAAACAAATAGAGTCTTCATCTCAAGTAACAGAATATATCTCCCACTTTATTGAAGGTCTTTTCCTGTCTTTCAGAAAAGCTTAATACAGTTCCCCATAGGTTTCTAACTTCTTTTACTAGAGTTGTTCCTGATAATCTTATAGTTTTTGAATGATATGAGATCTTTTCTTCTCTTAACCTCTTATTGAATTTGGCTATTCCTAGTTTAATGGAACACAGATAGTTTCAGTTAATTCCCTTGTTTTGAATATTTAAATATAATGTTGAATTATAATAATAAATAACAACTCTACCTTCTTTATGATCTCAGATTTTCCATATTGGGCTCATATCTATTTTGAGGAGTATAGTTGGCATAAAAATTAGCTATGTTAGAAACTAGATGATCCCTAATATCATGTATATACCTTAGCCTATTTTGAACTTTGTTGAGGTCATGTGACCACCATGCTGTCAGATGTAATTAACGTAGGTTATTTCTAGCCCTGGCTATAAAACTACCTGAAAAATCCTCCTCAGTCTTTTTCTTGCTTGTTGGCTGAATGCAAGAAATCCAACCAAGGACTCTGAGAAGTCCTAAAGGAATAGAAGATTCACAAAAGGGCAAGAACTTCATTTCCTATTTATTTTTCAGAGGAGAGCCACCAAGGAGAATTGCTTGATCTTAGTAGGATATGACAATTTTCCTTTATTAAGCCACTGAGATTTAAGACTATTTCAGCAGCTGGTGATAGTCATACTAACTGATATACTAACCTTTGACAAATATCTTATCACCAACTTCTAGAAAGGATGCAGATTTAAACTCTGCCCATGATTAATGACCCAAGCCTGAAGAAGAGCCATAGGACTGACTATTTAGCTTGGGTGCAGACTCGTGGATAAAAATCAAACATGAGGACATGCTAAGAAACAAAAGGTCATTTTGAATTGTCTGGTCTGGTGGATCAGCGTAGCAGTGAGGGAAGGAGGATGACCTTTGTTGGAGTAGATCCTTCTCCCAAAAAACCTGGAATTTTGAGAGAAAACAGCACAGTCTCTGAACCATCAGACTCCTGTATGCCATGCAGAAAAAAGAACCCATTGTCTTTATGTTATTTTCATCCCATTCAGCAGACACTCACTGAGCACCTCTTCTGGATCATGCTCTTCCCTGCACACACACACATTTTTAACACAGGATACCCAAATACACACACACACACACACACACACACACACACACCAGAATCACTTCTTCCTTAGAGTTAATTTTTTCTAAGACCCCAGGGAAGATATTCTCAGAGTACAGTTATTCTAAAATTGATTCTCTAGACTTTAGTTGTATGAGAAAGAATTCATCAGGCCCTGGAGACATTCTTGTCTGTATAAGCTGATACCAAAGTTGATTAATACACAGGAGAGCCTTTCCTCTTTAGGAAGATACCAGTCCATTAGTGCAAACGAAAATAGTGATCTTGGTTTATTGTGTGTGTAAATTCTGGTCACAGAAGGTCAAGTTTCCCATGGAAGTATTTAACCTTTCATGGTCAAAATTATTATAAGGAGTATTAGGAAAATTGTGTTTTCCTCTATCTAAATTCTATAAGTGTATATTTAGGTAGAAGAAAAATCAAGAACAGGATATGACCTTAGGCAATGAAGTCATGTCTTATGAGGGGGAAATATGCTTTATTCATACTAATTAACCTGTTATTGATACTTTGGCATCACAAAGTAAAGGTCAAATTAATGTTTGTGTCCTGTAATATTCAGGATTGGCTGCAAAGCAAACTTTTTGGCCTCCAGAACATTGGGTTCAGTGCTTTAGCGGTCATTAAGGATCAAGGCTGAATGATAAAGTATAATGTGCCTCAGAGGTGAAAGGGAACAAATTATTAACCATTTGGTAAAAATTTATGGCACACCTCAAATCTGTACTAACTTATTAACTGTTCTGTATATTTTGCATCTTTTCTGGAAAGTAATATAGCAGCCCATACAATAGGAAGCATTAAATGGTCCAGATCTTGGACCGAGCAACCCAACTTTTTCTAAAATGATTCAGAAAAAAATACTTGGGGAGACAATATCATGCATTTTAATTAGTTAGTTTATTCTACAAATGTTTGTATCATATCTGATCCATGTCAAGCACTGTGCTAGGTGCTGAGATGCAGTAGTAAAGAAGAAAGCCAATAGTAATGGCTTCTATTCTGGAAACATGACTGTGACTGAGAGCTAGAATCTCTCTTCTTACAAAGAAACTAAAAATGCCACATAAAATGAAATTTTAAAGACTGTTTAAATAAATGAGTGAACTTGGCAGAAAAGTCCGGGCAAGAACAGGACCATCACTCAGCGGAGGTGAGAAAAGAGTGAAGCTTCACACAGCCCTGCGGTGTATGCTAACACATATGATTGGCTTATAATTTTAGTTTTAACAATCTCATTAGTAAGAGACAGGTGACAAAAACATTGGCCCAGCGAAGGGCATGCAGTCAGACTAGACACCCTCCTTCATGGATAAAGTATAAAACCACAAAGAATGTATGGAAAAAACCTAGTTTTAAAAACATGCTCCACAAAAGGAGAGAAAACATTTTCAATTTCAGCTTTGGCTCTGGTTGAAAGTGGAGAAAAAGTTGCCCTTGAGAATTTGTGGTTTAAGGTCACCCTTCATGAGAGACTAGGAATTGAATTCACACATTTGGAACCTGAAAAGCCACAACCTGAGACTTTTACTTTAAAATAAATGAAGATGGGGTGCCTGGATGGCTCAGCTGTTAAACGTCTGCCTCTCCCTCTCCCTCCACCCCTCTTCCCTGCTCATGCTCTCTCCTTCTCTCTCAGGTTCTCACTGTCTCTCAAACAAATAAATAAAATCTTTAAAAAAAATAAATGAAAAATAAAATAGATGAAGATACTACTGTCTCAAGGCATCTAGCAAGAACAAATGCAAATATTCTCTAGGGAAGCTTAGAATATATGAGATTCTTAAAGAATTCCTATAAGTAGAGATGTAAGAATATAAACTACTACTACTACTACTACTATTAATGATTTCTACACAAAGTTCCTACACATGAATGAAAGGCAATAGAAGAAAAAGGAAGGAAAGTAAATGGAGAGGAAGACATTCTCTCTCATAGAACCTATAGTCTAGCAGGATTTATAGGTGAGTCATTAAGGTATTTGGAATGTTGCATACCGAGTGCCATGGTTTGGTGGGCTGATAAGTGGGCAATGGCCAACAGTCCTGACACCTAACCTCCAGTATAAGCGTTCCAAAAAGTTTCCTGGAGGAAATGGTATCTAAGTTGAGACTTAGAAGATGATGAAGAGATGAACTGACAAAGACGATGGGGGGGACCAAGAAATCAGGAGCTAATGAGCAGAAGTAAGAACATGTACAAAAGGACAGAGAATGGACCACACATAGCAATTGGGTTTCTTCAAGTATTAGCGTGACCCAAGTACAGAGTTTGGGCTTGGGAGATGCAAGAGAATCTGAAGGTGTAAGCAGGGGCCAGGTTGCAAGGAGCCTCAATTATTTATTTTTTGGTATTATCTATATACCAAAAAAAGGAAAGAGGAAAACATTTTTGAAAAAGAATCTAAATAATCAGAAATTGGAGAAAGACAAATTAAGAATGGGATAGATGGTTAACTATAGGCAAGTATTAAAAAGAGATGATTATGAACTTTGTAGAAAACTGAAAAGATCTTTATCATTCTAGTGAAAAAAAATCAGAACACAAAAATTATACTTTACCATTTAAACTGCAATTATAAGTTTATAAAATATGTATGCGTGAAGACAAAGACAGGAGGGAAATATACCAGAAAGAACATTGTGTTAGGAGATGGTTGAATTTTATTTCCTCTTTTTCAAAAATGTCATTTAATATCTTCTCATTTAAAATTAAAATAAACAGAAAGACAAGAACTTCAGTGAGTACTGGGAATGAGGTTTTTGCTCATTATTGAATCTGTTACATAGTAAAGACTGAATAGAAATACTTATCAAATAAATGAAAGATGGGCATTGTTTCAGGCGTTCTAGAAGAATTGCTGATAGTAACCTAACGCAGTGTCAGGTCGGTCAGAATTAGGCTTCAGTGCCAAATCAGACACAAGCAGATTGAACTTGAGCATTTTGAAGATGGACAGCTACTTGACCTTGTATACCCAAGGAAGATATACCAGAAAGAGAAGACAACACTTTCTCAATATAAGGAGTAGAAATAAAGGAAGAGTTGAAAGTGAGATTGGTTTTTTCCCTTTTGGGAAGAGGATGTTTTAGTTACTCATTTTTTTTTTTTAATTTAGAATATACTCAAATAAATATAAAACATTTAAGAGAATATATTTAAATGAAGGGGAAAATCTACAAAAACACAATTTTTTTCTGTGAGTTCTTCTTGAACTTTTTTCACATGTAGGGTCATAATTACTGTATATCTATTATTTTCTGTTCTATTTTTTCCCATTTAATGTTATTAAACCCATGTAAAAGTTTAAAATTCATTTGTCTCTTAATAAATTGCGCAATATTTCAACATTTCAATCTGTAATTTACTTAACCTCAGCCCTTTGCTATACATGGAGGTTTTTGTTATTGTTTATTGGATTTTTTTCTTTAAAAAGAAAATCTTACTATCTATATTGTCAATTTTCTCCTTTGAGTGATTTTCTTGAAATAGATTTTTAAGAAGGAAGGAATTTTGAAGTAAATAATTTAATATAGTATTGTGATGGTTTTCTCCAAATTCTGCAAAAGAATAATAGGAAAAAAAAGTTTTCTTGTCTATTCTGCTAGAATGGAACAGGCTTACTCAGTCAGGATTCTAGGAGGTGGTTGTCTTTCTCAGCATGTTGAGCTCTACTGTCTTTTTGGGATGGATGAAGACAACCAAAATAAAAGCAGTAATAATTCTTCATATTGTTATCTCATTCATTTGCCATAAATTATGGTCTAGTAGTATACCCATCCTACTAGTGAGGAAACTGAGGCTCATTGAGATTAAATAAGTTTTTTGAAGATACTCAGAGAGCTAACGGTAGGTCTTAGCCAGACTTTAAGGCTCTGAATTTCTGAACAACGGTACCAGGGTAATCATATCCAGAAACTGCAATAACTATGGGTTTCTCTCAGTAGGGAGGTAGGGAGTAATGGAGGAAGTTTTTATTGCCTGGGATGATACACGGACTAATCTCCAACTGTGTGATCTTGATCAAGTTCCATAAACACTCTGTCCTTTGTTTCTTCAACTAGAACATGGCAGTGATAACAGGACCTGCTTCATCAGGTTGTTGTGAAAAGTAAATGAAGCAATTCATGGAGAATATTTATGTAGTGCCTGCACATACCAACATTTAGCAAATACCTATGAGATGGCCAAGGTCCAAATATTTTAAAGTTGGCAAGAAAGTCAACCTAACCATTATCCTCCATCCTTTCCTTCAGGACAACTGTAGGACTTAAGATATACCTTAGAGATTTTTTACAATTATAGTTTCTATAGCTAGAGCCCAGATCTATATCTAGGCTAGTTTCTATATCTAGACACTTGTCTTCCTTTGGCCCTGGTGATATTCTAATTTATTAGAGAGGAAAATATTTCCTCATGCTATTGGTGTGTGTTGCTGCGTTCCTGACCACGCTTTCTTTCAGCTCTTTATTTTAGATCACAACAAGATTTCATTGTTCTTGTACTCTACCTTCCCGCCTTGTCTATGCCTTCTGGATCCTTTGTCGTGTTACGGCATTCTGTGACTGTGAATTAGGCAGGACTCATGAAAGCAATATTGTATTGGTGTGTTCATAGCACTTCAGGCTTATTTTTCTGTTTTAGACAATGATATACTTTGTTTTACAAAGTTTCAATGAATGATTGTATAAATAGATAGTGTTAGTCATGAAGTGACCTTGTAATAACTATTAATTTTAGTTATATTGTGTGGTTGAGGAGAACAATGATTTTTAAATGAAAGAAAATAGTCTTTTTCTGTCTATGATCTATATTTATGTGACTCTGTACCTATGATTCAGAAAAATGTCTGGGACTTAAAAAGTTTATGAAGCTTTAGTTATTCAACTAATTGCAATTTTGTGAACCTTTAATATATTCAGGAACAGAGTAAACAGGGTACTTGAAGTATTTTGTCTTTGAGCTTAGAGGCTTAGTATTAAAACTGTCATTGTCATGCACATCTTCATTGGCAATTCAGTGGGCCACTTTAGAAAAACGCTGCATCAAAAACTAATGATGTATTTTATGGTGACTAACAAAATACAATAAAAAATTTTAAAATAAATAAACAAATAAATAAATAATAACTCATATTTTAAAAAGTTGGAATTCCAGAGAAAATGAGCAACCATTTATTCCTTCAATCAGTCATTCTTCTCTTCCCATTATCTTCATCCCCACTCCAAGGGCTTTTTCTTCCTATGACTGCACTAACAGGTCTCAAAATCAGCCATTATCTACATCTTGACAAAATCAATTGGCACATCTCTGATTTTATCGATCTTGACCTGTCAGCCATGTTACACAGGGTGGGCCCCCTCTCACTTTCCTGAAACATGTCCTTTCCTGGTTTCAGGACACCGCCTTTCCTGTGTTTTCTCTCATTTTCCACAGCCACCCCTCAGGCTAGTTTGCTGGCTACACAGAGTCTTTGCTGGCTACCAGACTTCTAACTGGGGGGTGTCCAAGGGCTTGCTAAGGTTATCTGCTCTATTTTTCACCCACTCCCTAAAAGATCTCATCTTGAACCTCATAGCTTTAAATACCATATGGGTAGTTGACACTCAAAATTCTGTCTCCAATCCAAGCATCTCCTTGTGAGCTCTAGCCTTGCACACATGAGCCTACTCATCTCTCCATTTAATATGCTGTGATAGAATTTTGTTGTCTCCCCATCAAATTTACTACCCTGCCTGCCCTATACACCTGACCACCTCACCACAGGACACCGGCATCATGAACTTGTTTATGCCCAAATCAGGAATTTTGCCTTCATTTATTTCCTTTATTCATTCCCTCTATGTAATGTGATTATTGACATGCTTAGTTTTAAATCTCACTTGTTCCCTTTCTATTGGTCCCATTCAGTGTCCCCCCCCCTTTTTTTCCCTATTTCCTATCTTATTTTGAATCAATTGAGTATTTTTTAATGATTCTATTTTACCTCGTCTATTAGGTTATTACTATAAAACTTATTTCTTATCTTAATGGTCACCTTTGCATTTACAGTAGTAGTAAATCTTTCCCCTTGGCATATTAATTCCACTGACTCTTTAAGGGCTCCATTCTGGAAAAGACATAGGGAATTTGGTTATAATAACTTCGTCAGCTGATGTTTACATCTGTGCCATTTCAGGGTTGTTTGTAGTTCATTGATTTTCCTTCCTTTGGCAGATTATATTTTCTTGCTTCCTTACATGTATAGTATGCTACATAGTGTGAGTTTTGTGTTATTGAATGCTGAATATTTGTGTATTCCTATCAATATTCTTGTACTTTGTTCTGGGATGTGTTTAATGTGCATGGAAAGTTTGATCCTTTTGAGGTTTCTTTTCAAGGTTTGTTAGTAGAAGCAGAAATAAAGATTGTTTCGTAGCTAATTTATCTTGAACATTGAGGCAAAATCCTTCTAAGTACCCCCCCCATGCCATTTGCATTACAAGTTTACCAGTTTGGCTGGTAAGAACAGGCACTATTCCCAGACCCATGCGAGCCTCAGTTATTTTTTCCTCTGACCTTTTCAGGTAGTCCTTTCCCTGGCCTTGGGTAGTTTTCTCGCCTGCTGTAATTAGTATTTAGCTAAAGACTCTAGGGGAATTCCACACATATCTCCAGCATTTTTTCTTCTGTGTGTAACTCTCTCATCTCTAGTAACACTGCGCTGTGATTTCTGGCTGGCTCGGCCTCTCTGGGCTCCCAGGTCTGTCCTCTCCACTCACAGAGTCTGTCCGACTTCACCTGGGCTCCTCTTCCCTGTGTGGCAACTTGGATATCCTCTCCTAAGGCAAGAAGCCAGGACACTTGTAAGTTTACTTGACTTGTTTCCCATGTTTCACGGAACAATACGTGTTGTCTGATGCTAGTTGCCTGATATCAAGTGTCTTTGAAGTATTTGTTTTATAAATTTTGTCCAGTTTTTTTTTGTCCAGTTTAAAAAAAAAATTAGTCAGAAATGTATATCTGGTCCTTCTTACTCTATCTTGGCCAGAAACGGAAGTCTCTTGATTCCTGCCCTTGTTTTTTAATGGGTGTGGGCATTGTATTTGCACATTTTTGTAGGAATAACTTGAGGCTTATGATGTTGTTACTGTCCTCCAGAAGGGATTTGTTTCTCTAGGTATCTGAGGGCACTGGCAATCTGAGATCACCTTAATCAAACCTCAGTTGTTGTGAGGATTTTTTGCTGGATGTCAGTTCCTATGATGGCTCATCTAATTCTAGTCCAGTTTTAATCCCACGGTGCTGCCTTTTAGAGTCACGACCCCATGGCAGGTTTGTTTACTAGCTTCCTGATCCTTTGAAAACATCTTTTGAAAGACCTATGGGCCTTTCATTTCAACTCTTGGTACCCAGTGTTATTGTATTTGAAGTAGGTTTCTAAATGGACGGTGCATGGAAGAATGGGGGTGGATTCTTAATCCATCCTGCTAACCTCTGTATTTTAACCAGTGTACTGAAATAATTTACATATAAGTTATGTATTAATATATGCTAGAGCTTAGATCTGCTATGTTACTTGTTTGCTTCATTTTTCTTTCTTATGTTTATCTTATCTTACCTTCCATTGGTTATTTAAACACCTTTTAGGATTCCATTTTGCTTTATTTATGGTGTTATAGAGTATATTGCTTTATGTAATTGTCCTAATTGCTGCTCTAGGTATTGCAATATGTGTATACACACACACACACACACACACACACACACCTTAACACTGTCTCCTGGTATCCATGATCTACCCCTTCAAATAATATGTAGAAATCTCATTTATATGTAAATTCCTTTACTCTCACCACTTTTTAGGAAATTTTTAGCCAGTAATTCTTCACATCTTTTTTAGCTTCAATCTGGTTCTACTGGGACTCCGATGATACAAATGTTAGATCTGTGTTATTGTCTCACAGATCTCTGAGGTAACGATGATATCTTTTGTAGTCTCTTCCCTTCACTGCATAAACTGGCTTCTTTCTATTGTCCCATTGCTTTACTTTGCTGAAGCTGCCATGTGATGAGTGACTTAAACAATACAAATTTGCTGCCTCACAGTTTGGGAGGCTAGAAGTCTGAAATCAAGATGCTGATAGAGGATTCTTTCTGAAGGCTATGAGAAAAGATCTGTTGATAAATCTCCTTGATTTATAGATGGCTATCTTCATGTTCACATGACATTGTCCCTATGTACATATCTCTGTGTCCAAATTTCCCCTTTTTTATGAGGACATTAGTCATGCTGGATTAGGATCTACTCTAACCCATTTTAACTTGATTATGTCTGTGAAGTCTATCCCCAAACAACATTACATTCTAAGGTCCTGGGGATTAGGATTTCAACATACAAATTTGGGAGGCACATAATTCAACCCATGACATCATTTTCAAGTTCACTGATTTCTTCCCTCTATCCTATTGTGCTATTGATCCTTCTGGAGAGATTTTTAAATTTCAGCCATTGCATTTTTTATACAATCTCCACTAAGTTCCTTTTTTTAAACCTTCTTTGATGAGGTTTTTCCATGGTTTTTTGTTTGCATCAAAGGAATTTACTTGTACTTGGTTTTTTAAAAGATTTTATTTATTTATTTGAGAGAGCATGGTGGGGGACACAAGTGGGCAGGGAGGGGCAGAAGGAGAGGGAAAAGCAGACTCCTTACTGAGCAGAGAGCCTGATGCAGGGCTCAATCCTGGGATCCTGGGTTCATGACCTGAGCCAAAGGCAGATGCTTAACTGAGCTACCCAGGCACCCTACTTTTACTTGTTTTTTTGTTTGTTTGTTTTGTTTTGTTTTCAGATTTTATTCACTTATTTGACAGACGGAGATCACAAGTAGGTAGAGAGGCAGGCAGAGAGAGAGGGGAAAGCAGGGTCCCTGCTGAGCAGAGAGCCTGATTCGGGGTTCAATCCCAGGACCCTGAGACCATGACCTGAGCCGAAGGCAGAGGCTTTAACCCACTGAGCCATCCAGGCACCCATACTTTTACTTGTTAAATCACATTTATGTGGCTGCTTTAAAATGGTTGTCAGTTAATTCCAACATCTGATTTATTATGATGGCATATGATAATTGTCTTTTCTTATTCATGTTGTGATTTTTCTGGTTGTTGATATGACGAGAGCTAGTCTATTATATCCTGGACATTATATTAAAAGATCCTGGCCCCTATTTAAATCTATTTTTGAAAGCTTGTTACCTTGTTTAGATTCAGCATACAAGTCATAGCCCACTTTTGTAAGCTACAGGTCCTGTGGTAATTTAGTTATGAAAGGTTTTTTAGTGCTATTTTGGTTTGGTTGGTTTGTCTAATGCCACTGGGACTTCTACTAATCCTTGCTGGTTCCCTTGCAGGAATGAAAGGCACTTCCTCTGACCAGGATTCTGATGACTTTAGGTGAGTGATGAGGGCATCTAGGATTGAAAGTACTTCCCCAGGGTGAGTTGTTTGTCAACAGCAGGTCCCTTCTTTGATCCAAGGGAGGAAGGTACCTGGGATGTCTTCTGCTGCTAGGCTGGAAGTTAGGAGATTCCAGATCTGGACCATCCGCTGCTATGGATATGTGTTTGTGATATCCTGCCACAATGCCTTGTTTCTCCAGCTCTGATGTACCTGAGCAGAAGGACTATCCCTTCTCACCTTTGAACTTTCCTATTATAGTCTGTTGCATTATTTCTAGAGTTTGCGGCTATATTTAATAGTGTGTAAGTCAGGATTCACCTCCAAAGTCACAGAATCAAGAGCAGAGGTATGTAGGTATAGATATAGATACAGAGAGAGATACAAGTGCAGATAGAGATATATAGATCTGGGAACCAGGGGAGTCAATGGTATAAATCTCAGTCCAAGAGCAGAAGACAATGAGATGCTCCGGTTCCAGCAGTCAAGTTTATGGGAGGAACATGGGGGAGGAACAAGGAGAGTCATTTATGCTATCTTATCCAGATCAGAAGTCATATATTTATTCTTTCAAAAAATATATTTTCTGTTATTTATATGGATTTGGGGTGGTGGGTAAAATACATACAAATGCTCTATATTCTGTCTTCCACACCACATTGGAGGCTGAGACTTGAGATCTTCTCTAGTGCATTTTTTCCACACTGGAGTTGCTTGGGAGTACCTATTTGTACATTTGTGTGATGTTTTAGTGGAAATTTGTTGTTGTTATGGGGAATAAGTGGGGGAACTTCTGTGAGCATCCAGTTGTGAACTATTGAGAATTTGGAGTGTGAAAAAACATAATTAATGAAGGAAGTTTGCAAAGTAAAGGGATTAAGGATTCCCTAGGAATGAATAAGATTATGTTATGTATTCTTCGGGGTGTTTTATTTTCTCTGTCTCTTAATAGTTCCGGTTAAATATATTCACTGCTTCACTAGTAGGAATGTAAACTCCTATGTCTTTCTCTTCCCTAAGTATAAAGTATATTATTCATTTTATTAAAATGTAGAATTTTTTCTTTATTAGCCAATATTGGTGACAAGGCTATTTCTTGTTTAGAGATGTTTAATTTTATTAAACCGAATGGAATTATCAGTAAATTCCTGTTCACAATAAGCAATGTAAAAAAAAATTTTTTTTGAATCATTCCTTGAGCTCTAGTTACATATAAAATATCTCACCTGACAGCAGCTACCACAAATGGCTCCTGTATTTAATTTTAACATCATGGGATTGCCTCATCTGTCAGTGTTTGGAATTTGATCAGGGAGAAAGGAATTTAACAAAGGTTGTTATTAAAGTCACTTATGAGTTTCTGAGATAAATAGTTACATGGATTTCATTTGGAAAAGCAGCATCCCACTTTTTAGTGGTAAGCTTTAATTAGCAGAAATACAATTTTATATAAATCAATTAACAAATGTGTGAATGCCTCTTGTGCCTTGCATTCTGACAGTCTGTGGGAAATGTTCATAAGGCAAAGAATGTTCCATTGCTCACAGCCTGAGTTTGGAGACCAAGAATGCACATATGAAATGGTTCACTGAGAATCCAGGACACTGACTATCATAAAGAATGAGTCTGGGACACCCGGATGGCTCAGTCAGTTAAGCCTCTGACTCTTGATTTCAGCTCAGGCCCTGATCTTGGAGTTAGTGAGATTGAGCTGCATGTCTTATTGGGGTCTGTACTCAGCAGGAAGTCTGCTAGAGATCCCTCTGCTCCTCTCCCTCCCCTCATCTTTAATAATAAATAAATACATCTTTAAAAAAAAAAGTAAAAAATAATAAGTCCAGGGAAGGATATACCAAGTAAATGCTGGCTGGAATAGTTAAGAAAGTCTTTTAAGCCTGAGACATGTGAGCTGGTATTTGAAAGAAGATGAGTTTTGTGTTGGTGTAAGGAAGGCAAGACACACCCCAAGGGAAGAGGGACAGGCTATATCTAGAGGTGAGATGGAATTTGATTGACATTTCCTAAATTTAAAAAACCCAGAGTACTCAGGGAATGGGTGAAGATTTGGGGAAGATAGATATGAATGATCATCCTTAGGATGAGTCGAGTGGGGAAACTCATGTCTGAAAAGAAAACAGCAATCACGGTTATCAATTGAGTATGTGTTCCTTGGGGATAAGAGTTGACTTTCTGGTTTTGTATTCTCAGAATCCGGCCCTCAAAACTTTTACTGAGAGAATTAATAAAGAATAATGGAGAATCTAAGCTTAGTCATTTCTTCGCCTCACGGAGAGAATGATCAGGTTCTTCTCCTCCCCCTCCTCGTCCTCCTTTTCTTCACCACATGTTCTATTTCCCGCTGCCTTGAGCCCAGTCTTTCCCAGTCTTTGTACTGAATGTGCAAAGCTACTTTTAAGTGAGACAAGCTCTTTCATGCCGGGATTTTGAGCCAAAAGTTCTCTTCTACAATTCTAATATGGGTTTTTACTTTTCTTCTTTATGACTCATTTCCATGACAATTTTCATTTTGTCTCATTGTTTTATGGAAAATCCTTGCTCGGAAACTCAGTTCTGAAATATTTATTTTTTTTTTAATTATAAGGTCTTCACAGGTTTAGGTTCATAGTAATGTAGAGTAGAAAATGCAGAGTTCCCAAATATCCCCTCCACACACACACTCAAAGCCTCCCCCACCATCAGCATCCCGCACATGGGTAGTACGTTTATTACAACTGATGAACAGATATTGACATATCATAATCACCCAAAATCTATAGTTTACATTAGATTTCACTCTTTGTGTTGTACCTTCTCTGTGTTTTGGCAAATAATGATCAGTATCCATAATTACGGGATGGTACAGAGTGGTTTTATTGCCCAATAAATCCATTGTGCTCCACCTGTTTATTCCTCTCTCTTCCCAAACCTCTGGCAATCACTGATATTTTTACTGTCTCTATAGATTTAAATTTTCCAGAATGCCATGTAATTGAATTGTACAGTACAGAGCCTTTTCAGATTGGCTTCCTTCACTTGGTAATATGCATTTAAGTTTCCTCTGTGTCCACTAAATAGTATCCCATTGTCTGGATGTATCACAGTTTGTTTATACATTCACTCACAAAAGACATCTTGATAACCTCCAAGTTTTGGCAATTAAGGATAAAGCTACTTAAACATCTGTGTGAAGATTTTTGTGTGGACAACTTTCAACTTCTTTAGGTAAATACCAAGGAGTGGGGTCACTGTATTGTATGATAGACTTGCTTAGTCTTGTACAAAACTGCCAAACTGTCTTCCAAAGTGGCTAACCCATTTTTGCATTCCCACCAGCAAAAAAAAAAAAAAAAAAAAAAAAAGACTTTTTCATCAAGTATTTTGGTATTTAAGAAATAGGAAGGAGGAAAGGAAAGCTCCTTTCTCATAAATAAATAAATAGATAGATAGATAGATAGATAGATAAATAACAACAGTTCCTTGACCTTGGAGATAAGGCATGTTTTAGCATTCTGATCCTGGCAGTCTGCCAGACATCTGGTGGTTGTTTGGTGAAGTTTGCTGGTTTGAATTCTTCCTTTCCCTTTGCAGAATTTTTTCTTTTTTTCTTCTTTAAACATTACCAACACAAGAGTTGATGGGCTCAACTTTCATTGAGTTCTGCTGGTGTGTCTTAGCATAGCATAGCTTTGTTTTGCTAGCTAAATTACCTCCTTGCTAATTCTATACATCTACAGTACTCAGTACCTTCAGTTCACTCATCTCCAAATTGCATCAATTGTTTGGAGCTTGTGTGGGCGATGCATTCATGAGAAGCAATGCCTAGATCCAGCTGTAGACAGGAACCTGAGTTCAAAGGTAAGGATGTCCCTCCTAGTTTTATGCAGAACTGTAAGAACATAATGCTGTGGAATATGTAAGCCATTATTATAGCATTATTTCTGTCTATCTTTTTTTGGAAGTAAACCTGATAATTTAGTTTTAATTTGAAATGATTGCTTCTAGCAAGTTTATTTTATACCTAACCACATAGGCTTAGCTTATTTCATCTTCTGTTGCCATAGGAGCAAATAGATTAATACAATTGTCTGGGCATGGTGCAAATAATTTCTTTGATGTATTGTTTTTCATTAGAAAATGGACAACTTGTCAATTTGAAGTACTAGAATTCTCTCACCAACTTAAATATCATAATTTTGACACCACATAATCCATCTATCATTATTTTTAGAGATATTTGGAAATTTTAACTTGATTCATTAGCATAGAGTTAGAGCTGTGCAGAGAACATTGGTGTTTTATTTTCTTCCTCATGAATCTTATTGTAATCAGATGACTGCTCTGTGTGATATTGATTTTTAAGTACTATATGTGCAAAAAAGAAACTGAGGACTTTTTTTCCAACAAAATCACAGGGAATCTTCAACACACTGGCAAAGCTTCTCAAATTAACTTAGTTGTCTAGATAAAATCCTTCTCCAAGTTTGAAGTAGAAACTCAAGTTAAAGGTTTTAAAGGGCTACCTCTACTGATGGCCATGTAGTGCTGAGACTCCAGAATCTGGTTCTTTCTTTGTGAATCTTGCAACCAAGTCCAATAGCCCATGCTTGGAAGCAAGACCAATTGCCCAAGAATGGGAAAACCCTCAGGAAATCTTGACCTATCTTCAAAGGCATCAAGTAGAGAGAGGAAGGAGAGAAATGTTAGGGCTATTTTTAATATTATTAAAAATTAAATGGACTTCCTTGTAACACATCTGCAAGACCAGAAACCAGATATGGATTAAAAGTGTGGAATCAGAGGTCACACTTCCTGAATTTGTATCTCAGGTTCACCTCCTTGTTAGCTGTGGAATTCAGACAAGTTACTTAGCCTCTCCAAATCTCAACTGCCTCTTTTAGAAAGTCGGCTATTTCCTAGAGTCATAGAAGGATTAAATGAAAATGAAAAACATAGAAAGTGTTTACCATAGTATCTGACCAAGAGCAAGTATTCAACCAATATTCATGAGTACTAGTATTACCTTAACAGGCTGTCACATCTATGTGTTGTTCCCTGAAATTCCATCAGCTTTGTGTGATAACACTGTTTATCTCATTCTGATCAGAAGCTGTGACTAGCAATTAAAGATGATTTTAATTAAAATGGGATAATTAATGCATGTCTTAAAAAGTGCTGTGTATTTGAAGAGATGTGTCAAAACAAAATTTGAAAAAACAAAAGTGACAGAAGCAGAATGAAAAGAAAGGGAGATTCTTGGTGGTGAGAAGTTTGAGGATTTCTAGATTGGAGACTGAGCACAGGAGAGGGTAGGAAAAAAGGGGGGGAGGGGGCAAAAGGAATGGAACAGTCCTTGCCCTCATGGCCCCATTTCCCACCATGCTGCCCATCAGGCTCTGTCCTTCGGACACAATGGCCTTCTTTCAGTTCTTCTAACACTTTATCTTCCTCCACTTTGGGCCTTTTCATTTGCACTTTCCTTTGCCTGGAACATTCTCCCCACTCCTGTTCATCGAACTAATCCTTCTGTCTTTTGGTATTAATTAAAGCATCACTGTCTTCCAGAAACCCTGCTGATACCCTAAACTAGGCCAGGTCCCACTGCTAAATTCTGCCATAGCACTGAGCTCTTGCTCTGCCTTCATATTGCTGTATCCACTTGTTAAACACTGAATGTTTACCTTCCTTGCCTACTTATAAGCTCCATGAGAACAGAGGTTGCTTCTGATGCATCAGGCAGAAGGCCTAGCACATGGTGGTGCTCAATAATTACAGATTGACTCATTGATAGGGAAAGATAAACTCCAGGCCCTTCCATATTTTTCTCCATCCACCTGTCTCCATTTCTCTTGATGGCAACGGTGTCCAGAACAATGCTCATATCTCATAGGCTGGAGAACAAAGCACAGTGCCTATTCAACAAGTCATGGGCAAAATTTTCCCTTTTAGTATTCTCCATGTTTTTCTCTTCTATTCGTAACACAAGCCTATCAATGGCCTCTAGATTTCCCATTTGTGGTGCTGAGGATCTCCCCCAATGGCTTCCAACAGCACTGGAAACTACCATGGAGAGCAGCTCCTGAGAACTCTGAGGTCAAAGCAGTAATCAGGGACTTGGCAAGTCTGTAAGGACATTCATTCATTTCATTCATTCAGCAAAAACTGAATAACAACAAAAACAACAACAACTGGCACCTATGGGGTGCTTATCTTGAGCCATGTCAGTGAATCACCACCACAACCATATGAAGGAGGTACTATTAATTCCCCTCCTACAAGTAAGAAAACTGAGGAAAAGGGCTGCAAAGCAACTTTGCCAATGTCCCATACATAACAAGTTGTGAGGCCAGGATTTGAAACTGAACTCTTAACCATGCTAAAATTTTGCCTCTCGTGGAGCTTATTACAGGCAATTATGTGCCAAATATGAGACCAGATGCTGGGGACCCCAAAACAACCAGGTCTCAGACCCTGGTGTTGGGGAGCTTGAAGTTGGCTGAGGAAATTCAGTAAAAATCTTGATGGCACTGTACTGAAGACTGGGCTAGTGGAATGTCTTACATGATGGGATATACAGCAAGCCACCAGGAGGGTGCCTGTCCTGTTGCTTGGGGAGACATCACTTGGTAGACATTTTGATCCAATTTGCACCTGCACAGCCACAGGCATTCAAATAAGGGCTTGTGGCAGTTCAGCAATTTCTGTTCTGGAGACATAGGAGGCAAGTTAATCCTCAGCACCCCTGGGGTTTTTCCCATTGGCCCATGGCCAACCCCTTCTTGGACATGGATATGTTTCTTGCACTTAAAAGGGAAGAAGATGGACTTCAGTTTTGGGAGCATATGGTGTAATTTTAAGTTATTAGACCGTTAGTAATGTTCAGGGCAACATTTCCAAAATGTTCCTCCAAGCCTTTGATTAAAAAACAACAGCTACAACAACAAACCACTATTCTATTAAACTGCTTAGTGTTTTCTACCTAAAAAGTGGCTAGTTTGTAAATTTTGAGTTTAACAATAACAAAGACTCTAGTAAGGGGGATATTTATTACCCATGTTTTGCTAAATGTATTTAGTGCTGTTTTTGTTCCTTGTTTTGGATTCCAGAAAGGATTTTCTTTATAAATCTGTAGTATATCTTGGTGATGCCTGCAGAAACACTGTAGCTCTTATGTCTCCTCTTTGAGCTCCATAAATGTGTATATATGGGTTAATGGATGTCCATGATAAATATAGATTTTGTAATTTAGAAATTAAAAACAAATAAATTGGCAATTGGTTGACCAAGCAATACAGAATAATGAGTACAGTGAGACCAGATATGGATTTTGAGCTCTTGATTATCTCTTAGTAGTTATTAAAAATCTACTTATTGAGTTTCTACTATATACTGAGCATTGGGCTAAGCTCTGGAAATGCAAAAGTGCCCAAGACAATACGTTTTTTTGCCGTTTGTGGAGCTTACATTTCATGGTATGAGAAAGAGGACTAAAGAAGAGCAAACTGGCTGAGTGTAATGTAAAGTTTGGGGAGAGCCAAAGATGAAGTTACAGTGGAAGTCTGGGGTGAGGGATGCTTTTTGACTATGATAAAGATTTTGGCTTCCATTCTGTGTGCAGTTAGGAAGAAGCTGTCAGTAAAATGGATTGTTCCAATTCAGGCTGCTGGCCGTGAGTAACAGTAATCCACATGAAGTAGCTCAAGTAAAGAGGGTTTATTATCGGGCAAAAGATGTATCTTACAGAAATTCAAAGCTGAAACAAAGAGCAGCCAGCCCTACAGGAACTGAAAATGGGAACCAGAAATGCCTTACTACTGAGGCTCTTCTTTCTCATGCTTTCTCTATTTTCTTTTCTTTCTTTTTTTTTTTTTTTTTTACAAACAACCTTCCTCTATCTATCCCTATTATCTATCTATAGGGATATCTATCTATCCCTATTACACCTGTCCCCTGTGGGTGCCACAAGTCCCAAGTCCAGTTGACCTTTCAGCTCAGCTACTCAGAACTTAGTGCCTTGGTTTCCCAATTTTAACTTCCCTAGGGTGAAATCTAATAGGCATCAGCTGATTTCCATTTGGGGTGAAGTTCTTCATACAAGGCTTTATCACGGGCATTGTGATAAGCTACCTAAGGCCACTCTCCATCCTTGACCTAGACAGCTAGGGCTAGCAGGATGATGTTTGTCAATCCCACATGGTTTAATGAGAGTAAAATGAGATAAGATTTTTTAAAAGTTTTCTGTAAACTGTGAAGGTCTGGTAGAGGTTAGTAATTGTTTTTGCTCACTGCCAGACAGTGAGTAATAATAAGTATATATACAAGAAAATATATTAAGGTACACAAAGAGTCTAGTAAGTAATTTAGAGAGAAAATTATCACAATTATTTACCAGCCATATCTCCTAAGACCAGCTTCTTGATGATCCTGAATACAGGTGGTTGAATCGATAATTAACTCTACAAGTTCTAGTTGGAACTAATTTTCAACTGTGCATGATGATCCTTTCAAAGCCCTGTAACATCATTTGGGGCAATAGAGAAGAAGCATCCAAATGTGATTTGGTGACAAGAATATGCCCTTACAAAAGGGAGGACAAGAAGTTGATGCTGTTAAAAGGATAAAGGCACTTCTTCCTTTGCTAATGAAAGAGATCTCTCCCAACAAGTAGATGGTAGTAGCTGTTATTCTGAAAGGCAAGCTGTTCTAGGAATTGAACTACCTGTTCAGCTTGAGACATAACCAGAGCATATCCTTTATAAAAACATTTCAAAGATTTGTTTTTTAATTACCCCATCAAAGCAGAGAAATTGAGAGCAGAGTTGGTGTAACAACTTGCTGCCTGAATGTTAAGGGTTGGTCTTAGGAAGCTGAGGTGGGCAGAAGCCACAGTTTGATAGGTATTCTTACTTTGTTGGGTTTGTTTTGTTTACTTGTTTGTTTGACTTATACCTTCTGAAGTTTCTACCATGATGTAATAGAAGAAACCATGTACAGGAAAACTAGGTCCAAATCCCTGTGGTCTCTTATCTATGGGACTTTGATCAAATGACTGACCCTCAATCTGGTCAATGTATCTTGTAGGAAGTTCAGCAAGACTTTTCCTATTGTGATGGAATTTGGCTTGGGTACCAGAAGGTGGTAAACAAAAGAAATGAAATATTCATGCATAGTTAAAAAATGAAGTTTAGGCCATGTATATAGTATTTCCCAAAGGATGATATTTTTGAATCATTGTTCATCAACTACTTTAAGTATATATAAGAGGCTATGTAAAGGAAACAGAATTTCTTTGAAAAAAAAATAGAGAGAGAGAGAGAGAGAGAAACATGGAAGAGTGTGCTTCCCTGGCTTCAAGCCCACCACTTGTGGAAGGGAATATACAGCCAAGAGGGGGTCGAACTGCTCACCCCACCTGGAAGTTGTGCAACTAGGGCCCCAGCACTGCTAGGAGACTGGTGTCAAATCTGGGGAAAGTCTTTATCAGACAAGCATGCCCCCTGCAATTCTTCTTGGTGACATCTTCCCTGATCATTCAAAATTGTAATCAGTGATCCCCATCTTCTCCCCTTGCTTCATTTTCCTCCCTAACATCAATAATAGTCTAATTCATCAATAATGTATTAGTTCTTTAGTGAATTGTCTACCTCACTACTCTACAATGCAAATTCCATGGGGATGGGGTCCTTGTTTTGTTCATTGCTATAATGAGTACCTAGACTAGTGCTGGGCAAGTTGTAGGAGCTCAATAAATTCTTGAAATGAATTAAATTGTGAAGATCCACAAGGGTCCTTTGGAGTTTGGGGGCGACAGGGTACCTAGCTCTCTTAAGGGGACAAGCTGACTTGAGAGGCGATTGGTATTGGGGGGGTAGATCCAGCCCCAGGGGACACTAGGATAAGCATGTGGGTCCAGAGTGTGAAGAAGGTGGTAACTGGCTCAGGTCATCACAAAAAGGGGCCCACCAAAAGGATAGCTTGGAACGCAAGCCTGTGGTCAGAGCAGGGCCCAGGAAGGAGTGGTCAGTGACCGAGAGAAAGGGTTAGTGACCAACATTGGGAAACAGAACACAATGTGGTATCAGCAAGGAGAACTCTCTGAGCTAACATTGGGCATCAGCCACAATCAGTGGGTCCCAAAGCCGGATTAAAACTGTACCAATCTGACGAAATATTCCCTGCCCCTCCCTGTCCTCCTCCCTGCTCTGATGCTGGGGAAAAGGGAGCCAGTTAATGACCAGGAAGGAAGGGTGGAAGAGAAGGCAAGGGCACAGTGAGAACACTGAGCTCACCACAACTTCCCCCTGCAGGTTTCCAAGCTCGGGTCCAATGGAAGCTCAGGGCAAAGAGTTTAAACTATTGAGAGAATAAAATCTTGATATTAGAAAACAGTATTAGAAAACACTGGGCTTGTAAAAAGTCTCCCCAAATGAGACTTATTATAAGTGAAAGTGACAAGAGAAGTGGGGAATCCACTTGAGATTTCATGTGAGGTTTAATTCTAAGTGGCAGGTTTAAGGGCCATGACAAGGGAAAAAAAATTCCTCCCTATTTGCACCCTACTGAGTCAATACTTCTAATACACCTAGGGTGTATGTCAAATAAGTGGGGTAAGTCCACATCCATAGTAGACCCTCAATATATATCTGTAGTTGGCAGTGATGCCATTCCAAGAAACCTGCAGAAAACATCCCCAGCTGGGCTTCCAATCTCTGCCACATTTTCTTATCAGTTTGTCTATTTCTATATCAATTTGTCTTCTCCATGGAAATTTCTCTGACATCTCCATTGATTCCAAATCTTCCAAAGTAGAGACTATAATTCTCCCAGGTAAAGACTATACTTTTATCTTCTTTCACAGTCTCACAATTCCTAGTGATAATGATGATTTTTCAAGATAACCAAAATTGTTGAGAATTTATTAAAATACTAGACACCTTTCTAAGCACTTTGCACATAATATTTCATTTAATCTTCATCATGACCTCGAGAGGTAATTATGGATATGAAAACAAAGCTTTTCAGAGTTTATAGAACTTGCCTGAAATCATCCAGCTGGCATCAGACGTGACATTGAACTCAGGGCTAAAAGCAAGTAAGGGGAACTAGTTGGGGCTGGTCTACATCCTGATAGGAGAGTCACGCACACGGTGGGAACATGCATTCATCCTCTACTCCAGGGCTCATCCCAATATTCTTTTTTGTTGTGAAATCAGGAGGGTTAATGCAGCTCCTTTCACTGTGTTCCTTTCATGGAAAGTATATTTTGTAATCTCATCACATGCCTATAAGATGAAAACCAGCTTTCTTGGTTCAGCAGGTAAAATCAATGTATCAAATAAAAAGCTTTGAGCCTCAATTACTGAATGCAATGGTCCAAACAGAAACCCTGGTTGTCCAGGCAAAAATATTAACAAGAATCCCTTTGTCTGTTTCTAATTAAGCATATCTCCAGATTCTCTGCCTTATTCATCCCATTTGGATGAGTACATGATGAATCAGCAGGCAGGATCCAGTTGCTTTTGTTTTGTCTTTAAACCCTCTGTGGTCTTATGTTTCCAAAGGCAGACCATGACCCTGGAACTGATGGCCACCAGCTTGCTAACTCATAAAGGTGAACAGATTGCGTGGCTTACCTATGGGTGAACACAGGGCTTGATAGAGGTCTGCACACCTTGATACTATGCTGTACGTATCCCTCTTCTAGAATTCTCACCACCGCATCCTCCCAATTAGTGCTGTGTGAATTAATAAGGTGCTACTCAAGTTTGTGAACGTTCCCAGAGAGTGAGAAAGTACTGCTGGCAAAATATTTCCATGGCCCTACCAGGGTAGTAGAATTTTCTTGCTTAGAATGCCGCATTTTACCTAGTGGATAAAACCAAGTTGTTATGGTTTGGCCAGCTGTGGGAATGTAGAATTTTTGTTAGCTGTGCCTGTGTAAGTGATTTCCTAGAACACTGGTGCACTGATACATATAAAAGGCACATATCTGGGAAGAATATAAATAACAATTCAGATTTTTGTTTGCTTATTATTTATGGATCTGCTCACACGGTTGGGGAGATGCTGGACCACAGTCTGATTTGAAAATGCCAGTGTGGGGACTCTTTCTTTCCAAATCCTTCCTTTAGGCCAGGGCCTGGAGATTAGATTTGGTTTCATGAACTACTGCTTCTCATCCCTTCCTGCCTAAAATCAGAGTACTCATAAGGTGGCAGAAGAGGCCTGGCAATATAGACCCATATTTTGGCTGCAAAATGGGGATGGGACGGTGCAGCTTTCATTTCATCTTGGCTTTTGCACAGACTGCCATGGTGATTAAGAAGAGAAAACTGCTAATCCTCCGGAAATAACCTCTGCTATGTTTCCTATCCCCCAGGCAATTGTGTTCAGAACACAAGTACATTTCAGGGAAAGCACATGAGAAGTTATTCTCTAGATTTCGGGAAGCATCATGTCCTAACCACTCTGAAAATTCCTTTTAGGTCTAGCTGTTCTGAATATTTCACGGTTGTATATATTTCATTAATTTACACTGCTTTTCTGGCATCGTTCTTAATGCATTCATGATATTTGTTCTGTTAGGTAACTCTTGGTTAATGATGTCAGTGGCAGACTCAAGGCAAGCTGGAGGGCCATGTTGGATTTGGCTCATAATGAGAGCTCCTGTTTGCTGAGCCCCGTGCTCCGTGAGACCCAGAGCTAGGCCCTTAAGTATGTTACATCTGTTCCCTGTTCCCAGGCCAAGTGTATGATTACCCACAATTTACTGAGCAAGAACAGTCATTCAAATTGTGCACGTTGCTTTAGCAAACAACCACAAGTAAACAGGCAGAGGCATGGTTTCATTTGAGTCTCATCAGAGAGTTATCACCTGTTAAACCCCAGAAAGTTTTCTGAATATTTGAGCCTCACTTTTTTCACATGGACAGATTAGAAAATAATACCTGTGCTATTTATTTTCCTGGGATGACATGGAAAGCCACTGAAGTAATATACGAGAAAATGCTTGGTAAAGTAATGGCGCCATAGATAGGCAAGCTACAATTGTAATGGAAGCATGAGAGGCACACGTATAGTCCTCCAGGAGCTCAGATTCCAGAAGCTTTATGACTGACCAGAACAAGGAGATCAGCAGGGTAGCTAAACATCATGTTGCCTTCCACATTTGGGCTTGAAACAAATGTTTTTCCTTGCTTCTCTGTCATGCCTACCATAGGGATTAAAACTTTTAGAGTTAATGTTGCCAGTTGTGTTGGTGACCTTCTAGCTGATTTTCTCCACAGTTCGCTCCTTCCACATTTATAGAGGTCTTTTAATATTCCACTTGAACAAAAGATAAAAATAACTGAAAGTATTATCCATATCCCCACTGTAGGTGAGGGACACCTGGCCACCCCCTAGGTCCCCTCCCTCTCGGAATGTTATAAGCTGCTGGTGACTTCTGGAATATTATCATTCAGAAGAGCACTGTTACTGCCCATCCCCCACTCCCCCAGAATCCATAAAACATGAATCGGCTGCATAATCTCCTGCTTAAATCTATCACTTCTCTAATCACATTTCTCTTTAACACATTCATCAGGACACTGAGCAGAGAGCCGGATATTTCTTTGGTCTTTGATTTGCACATTAAACTTTCCAGCCTTTGAATTTTTGAAATAAATGATAATGAATGGTGATGCTTGGGGAAGGATTGAGGAGGAGGAACTGGCATGGCTTCACACAGACGCCTCTTATTGGACCTCCGTGTCTGTTTGCGGCTGTCTGTAGTCCCTTCAAACTTGTAGCCAGTGGCCACAAGCACCATTGAAGAGAACCTAGCATAGGCATGAGATGTGGTGTATTTGAGAACAACTATTGTCACCTGGGAGAAAGTGGGATTCATCAGTCAACCACTTCTTCCCCCTACCAGTCCTGCTACCCCTAATCTATGCTGACCTTCAGGTGTGGTCATGATATGGCTTCTAAAAATATATATATTTTTTAAAATATATATAATATATTATATATTTGAACAAAAACGCTGGACACATATGTGGCTCAATCAGTTAAGTGTCTGACTCTTGATTTCAGCTCAGGTCATGATCTCAGGGTCATGAAATCAAGCTAGCCCCCACTACACTGGGCTTGGGGTGTGCTTAAGATTCTCTCTCTCCCTCTCCCTCTGCCCACAAACCCCTCCCCCAACGCACACTTGTGCTCACTCTCTGTCTTAAGGAATAAAAGCAACCAAGAAATTAAATGCACAATACAAAAGAAGATGTAATTCTAATGTAGGAAAAATTTTAGAATTACAATGTTAGAAAAAATTATGCCAGTAAATTTTGAAAATTAAGATAAGTGGACAATTTCTTAAAAGAAATTAATTACCAACTAAGTAAAAAAAAAATTGGGAAAACCAAGTAGACCTATAAATATTCATAAAATCTATATGGAGGGTGACTCCAAAGCTCATGTCCAATATTTGTATGCAGTACCTTATTCAAAGAGAATAAGGAACAAAAAATCAACAGCGTTGTCCCTATTCCCAAAGGAACTAACATTCAAAGAGACAGAGTAGATGATATACACATCCCAGCATGAAAGGTTCAGCATTACCTGGAAGAGCCTCCATGTCAATCTGGTAGTAAGTCTCAGCATCAACAGTAACTATAGCAGTAATGAGCATTCCCGTCATAGTAGGTATCAATTCTTGGGCATTTTACCATGATTTGGGCACTTCATACACATTATCTTATTTCCTTTCACATCAAGCCCATGAAAAAAGTAATATTATTCCTATTTTGTAGCTGAAGAACTGATGCTAAAGGAGATTAAGGCATTTGCCCAAAGTCATCTTGCTAATAATTGAAGGGTCTGGATCTGGACCCAGACTTCACCCCAACTTAGAATTTCAGGCTGGGTGATCTGATTTAGAGGCAATGTTCTCTTCAAGACATGAGAAGGCAGAGCAGGCCACACCATACAAAAGTTTTGATTTGGGGCAGCTGAAAGGAAATGCATCTAATCGGGTTTTGTGACTGAGAAATTTTTCAATATATTACTTTCACTGAGGATTGTTATATATCATATTCCTGTTACAACTGGGATGTAATTTCATTTAAATGTGATTCAATGACCTTTTGCACAGAACACTGAGTAAATATGCTTTCTCCCCTACCTCCAGTGTCAATTAATATAGACTTTATTGCTTTCCTCTATGTTTTTGTCACCAGGCCCTTACAATACCTCATCACCTGGATTACACAATCCTAAAAGCTTGCAGTAGCACCTATCTGTTTTGACTGAATAATATTTATTTCATTATTGCTGTGTGTCCCAGAAATGCAGGGGCTGGAAACAATCCCATCCCTGTTTCCCTAGTGCCTACGACCAAGCCCAGCACATGATAGATGCATAGTAAATGTGGGAGGAATGCATGCATTGCCTGGTATGACGCTGAGTTTGACAGTCACATGTCTTATCATACCTGAAAGAGACAGAAGTCCCAAACACAAGGAAGGACAAAATTTTTCCCCAAGAGGGCTGTTCTTCTGTTCTGTATCCATCACCTACTTTGACTTCTCCAAAGATAGAGCCATCTAAGAGAGTACAGAAGCCCCAGCATTTTGATTGAGGTGTGGAGAAATTGGTTAGTGGAGAGGGAGGATTTCTGGGGAATTAGGGTCAGTGTTGCCTGTGTCATGAAGACAAAAGAGAGTATAGAGAACATGTTGGCTGTTTTCAACATTTTGTAATATTTCTTATAGTTTTGTATCCTACTAGATTATGGACTTCTTAATGATAGGATCATACAGTTAGTACAAAACCTTGCCTTAAGGATGCACTAATTAAATGTTTGTTCAAGTAGCATGAGACATCCACGCAACATTTCCTTAACCACCCATTCTGCACTGGTCTCTCTGCCATGGTCACTGACATTGGGGAGGTCATTGTTCAGTAAGGAGCTAATTGGTTACTGCATATGAGAATCAATTACAAGTATTGGAAGAAATTTTGGATAGAAGAAAGATTTAAACCAAATGTTTTTAAGTCAAAAATGGTAAAGAAGTTTTGGCAGATAGGCCGAATAAGGACTTCAAAATTACATACTTTCTGCTTTCTGGAATGAAAATCTACCATGTCATTGAATCTTCTACCCTCCTCCCATCCTCTTGTATGATTGTCTTCTTCCTTTGTCCCTCCAGGACACTATGGATCCTAATGGGTTCTTTTTTTTTTTTTTTTCTTTTAAAGATTTTATTTATTTATTTTGACAGAGAGAAATCACAAGTAGATGGAGAGGCAGGCAGAGAGAGAGAGAGGGAGGGAAGCAGGCTCCCTGCCGAGCAGAGAGCCCGATGCGGGACTCGATCCCAGGACCCTGAGGTCATGACCTGAGCCGAAGGCAGCGACTTAACACACTGAGCCACCCAGGCACCCCCCTAATGGGTTCTTAAACACTTTGTGAGAGTCTTAGAAAAAGAATCCCAGAATTTTTAATTGCCTTTTTTCACTCAAAGAGCATGAAAAAATTGTAAATGAGCCTGTGCAAACATCAAAATGAGATACAAAAACGAAATAGGAGAAAAGGATGGAAGGGAGAGTAAACAAAGACTTAGAAACCATGTCTCTGGGACGCCTGAGTGGCTCAGTGGGTTAAAGCCTCTGCTTTCGGCTCAGGTCATGATCCCAGGGTCCTGGGATCGGGTCCCGCATTGGGCTCTCTGCTTCGGCGGGAAGCCTGCTTCCTCCTCTCTCTCTCTCTGCCTGCATCTCTCCTACTTGTGATCTCTGTCTGTCAAATACATAAATTAAAAAAAAAAAAGAAAAAGAAACCATGTCTCCATTAGAAGGGCCACTTCTTTTAAAACAAAACTAGATAGAAGTGGTAAGCATGGAAGACCACTGTTTGATAGTCCTGAGTTATCTACTAGATAAAGTTGTTAACTTTTTTTTTTATTCTGTAATCTTTCTCCCCAAACTTTTCTCCCTTTCCAACACACACAAGCCCATGACCCTAACTCTGTCCGGATGAAGACCCTACGTAGTACAAGAATGGTGTACATGGCCATGAAGTATAGAAATTAAAAACAACACTCAGCAATAAAAAATAAAATGTAATTTTTCAGAATTTCACTAAATGTATATGTAAACCAATATTAAAATATATCTTTTCCTAGTCTTCCTTGACTTTTTCTATTTTTGGTACTCCTTCCCTAGTTCCCTAAACATGTGGTCCATTTGACTGTCAGGTATCCTTCCACTGTTTTCTGTGTTGTTCACCATGCTTCCCTACTTTACATGTAAGGCCATCCATGTACATTACCTCCTTTCCTTTATTTACTGATGTCATCTTCTCTATCCCACATTTAATTTCCCTCTCTTTCAAAAAGACAGATGAACTTGGTGGGTTCTGAGTTAGGTTACTGCCATATTTGAAAGATTTGCTTTGTGCCCTCAACCTATTACATCTTCTAGAATACAAAGATAAATCCCCCTCCTTCAGTCGGGTTTTTAATCCTTGGTGAATCCTTGGAGCACACGTAGAATCAGTTTCCATTGAGTTCAGGTACATATATGACTGAAATAGATATGGCTATACATACACACCATGTAATGAAGTTCTTTGCTGTTAGGGATAAACTGTGGGCCAAGACTGGTTTTATACTACCAGATCTAATTTTTTTTTTAAGATTTATTTATTTGACAGACAGAGTTCACAAGTAGGCAGAGAGGGAGGCAGAGAGAGAGAGGGAGAAAGCAGGCTCCCTAATGAGCAGAAAGACCAATGCGGGCCTCGATCCCAGGACCCTGAGATCATGACCTGAGCCGAAGGCAGAGGCTTTAACCCACTGAACCACCCAGGCGCCCCTATACTACCAGATCTAAAATGTCAAAAAATCCCAGTCCTGTCAGTTTCAGCTGGATGGGGGTTGATAGAAAAGTCTAATGCAACCTGAGGAAGGTTCTGGCCAGTTGGAGAAATGGTACTTCTACTCGATCCCCACTGCCTACAAGAACATTACCTTCTCTGGCTTAGGAGGCAGCTCTTCAGAAATGAAATGAACTCTTTTTCCACTGTTTCCAACCAGTTTTGTTTTCAAGGAAATGGCCCTTCCACAGAAGCCATGGTTTCTAACTCTGTTTATTCTGCCTTTCATCCTGGCCCTTTGCAAAAATCTCTGCCTCTTCTTGCTTTAGAGCAGGATTTAAAAGAAGTCTAAAACTATCTAGTGATTCTATCCTGCTTTCCTGTTTATTAAGTGTGTTTTTTTTAAAAGATTTTATTTATTTATTTGACAGAGAGAGATCACAAGTAGGCAGAGAGGCAGGCAGAGAGAGAGAGAGGAGGAAACAGGCTCCCTGCTGAGCAGAGAGCCCGATGCGGGACTCGATCCCAGGACCCTGAGATCATGACCTGAGCCGAAGGCAGCGGCTTAACCCACTGAGCCACCCAGGCGCCCTTAAGTGTGTTTATATATATTATTTGATTCTTGTGATGACTATGAGTCACTTTGATACAACCTGATACCTTGGTACTTTCTCATAAATCTTCAGTGTTTTGTCAGCTCCCACGTATTTCCTCCAGTTCATCAGGAACTCTTAAGTTTCAAAGAGACCTTGGGAAATAAGTGTAGCACTAATGCTTTGGGGAGACTTACCATAGAAAGCCCTTGCTGGCAGGTTCTGGGTAGTATCTATTGTTCAGTTTTTTCACTATACTTGTTATCTTGACTTTAGTTCCCTCCAAAACATTTCCTGAGACAAGGTTTCTAGTGTAAGCAGTGTATTTGAGAGGTGAGCAGGCAACATTGGAAGTGTGAGGGAAGTGAGTCAGGGAAGATAATGAAGCCAAGAGAAGCCATGATAATGAGCAGCTACCATTGCTGGTAACAGGACTTGGAAGACTGTAGAAGATACTCAGGACTGACCCACTCGGGGATAAAGAGCCTGAGATATCTCTCCTTTTTGCATTTTGTCCCTTGTCAGTTATGAATGGCTCCTGGGAACTCTAACTGCCTTTCTGGCTTTCTATGGGGGGTGGGGAGTAATTAAACAAAGTGAACTAGTGCTTCAGAAGGGAAGCCTTCACACTGGGAATTGTCCATCAACACTGCAGTTGACATCTGGAGGTGGACCAGGGGCATTGACTTTTAGCACTGCCACTTAGTTTCTTGAGAACCTCTGCTAACTTCTAAGCATCTCCCTGTAAAAAAGAAAAAAAATATGATATAGCTTTATATTGCTTGCCTTTTAAAAATATATTTTATTTTTCCAGTTGACATTCTCCCTGTAGTGAGCTTCCAACTCATTCCAAACTTCTCTCTCTCTCTCTTTCTCTCTTTCTCTCTCTCTCATCAGAGTTCTAGGGTTGTAGCACCATAGAACTTCAAAGCTAAAAAGGACTTTTCGGTTTTGGTTTTTGTTTTCTCCATTAACAAATGCAGCTCACCTAAAGTTTTACAACTTGTCCTTTGTCACAGAAATCCCCCTTACAAAGGGAAATTAACTTAAAATTCAAAACACAGTATGAGTAGAATAGTCCATTTTTGAAACAGAACTATAAGGTGACTGTATTGTATGGGTTACAGATACTATTGTCTGCCTTGCTCTGGGCGTTGACATGTATCTTTTAGGGTATTTCTCTGTCTAATTAGAAGTAAAGGGAAGGGGGAAAAGTGGGTAGGAAAATACATTCCCAGTGCCTTTAACATCAGGATATGGATATTTCTTGACCAATACACCTAGAGATTCCTGGGGATTTCCTTGCAGTGAGACAAGGAATGAGAGGTCCAGCATTACTTGGTGATATATTGGGCAGGATCGTCGAGCTTATGATTTAGAAGAAAGGAGATGTACAATCTGTTCTTCAAGGCTACCCAATTGATTTTTTTGCCTAGCCTGCAACTGAGCTGAGTCAGTAGGTTGAGGAAAGCACACATCCTTGCAAAGTCAGATGCCCCTATTGGCTTGATTTATCTCCCAAAGAAGAAAGGGGGTAATTTAAATGGTGGATTTTCTTGTCTTATGCATGTTCCTCTATCTGCAGTGGTTTTAGATCTTGAGAAGATTGCTATAGAATGCAGACTTTTTAGATCTCAAGTTCATCTTTGTCTTATTTAAGATGTTGAAATAGTAAAAAAGGATAGGTGAAATCAGTAAAAAAGGAGGTTCTTGCAGCTCTCAGGTTTAAAGGAACTGGGGGACAATACACCCGGCACATTTTCAATGGGGAGGGGGGAGTTCATTCTGTGTCCATCAAAAAACAGGAATATGTTTGTTTCCTTGCTATAGAAATTGGGCCCAGGATCCTTTAGAGAAATGACAAATTATTTTTCAAAATTTCCTTCTTGAATTACCAAGTGTAGCTACGTGAGCACAGCCACTGAATCACTGGGTGACTAGGAGTTCCCATTAGAATGAGAAGTAAAATTATTAAATTCTCACCTCTTTTTCTGTTTTAAACTAATTTGCTATTTCTTTTTGTAAACTATGTGTAGTATATTGATAGTAATAACAGATTACACTTGTATTACCAAGTGATGATAGATAGATGAGAGAAGATAGATAGATAGATAGATAGATAGGCAGACACTTAATTCCCATGAAAACCAATGGGATACTATTTTGTTCCAAGGTATTGATTAAAAAAAAAAAAAACTGAGACCTGGAGGAATTAAGTATTCCAGTGAGTGGCTGGGAGGGAAAGCAAGGAGCCTCCCATTAGAGTCTGTACTCTTCCCCATCCCACCAAACTTCCCTTTGTCTGTTAGAAAACTGTAAAGGCAGCACACAAGGCTCTATTACATGTCATCAAAGTTTATAATCTGCCTATTATCTAGTTAGAGCAGAAAATCTTCACATTTATAAATTAGTAAAGCAAGAATCAAAATGGCCAAGGCTTGAGAATGCTTACCAATCCCAGTTGAGCAGTGGTGGCTGCCTGGAGGTCTGGTGGAGAACCATCTTGGAAAGGACACCTCAGCCAACCCTGTCAGGACCCCTCCATGTGTTCCCCTAGCCCTGAGAGGCTCAGTGCTCCTAGACAGCCAGCTGCAACCTTCTTGCTTATGGACTTTCTGTGGCCTCTAAACTTGGCAGGTAGTGTGGGCCAGCCAGGCAGGTGGGCAGAAAATGTCTGGTCCCTAATACTCCTAGAAACTGGGGTGCTTGGGTGGCTCAGTCAGCTCAGGGTCTGACTTCGGTTCAGGTCATGATCTCAGGGTCCAGGATGGGCTCCCTGCTCAGCAGAAACCCTGCTTGTCCTTCTTCCTCTGCCTCTCCCCCTGCTTGTGCTTGCTCTTTCTCTCTGTCTCTCTCAAACAAATAAAATTTTTTTTTCAAAAAATATCCTGGAAATAGTCGAGGACTGGCTAGAATGGATGGAAAATATCCTTGTAGAGTTTCAACACCAAGGGCATGCTCTACATACTCTCCTAGGGGTCCTGAGTGGGCCTGAGCCCCACCTGCCCACAGAGCTAACCTGCTTATTAACGTTCCAGGCACTGGCTTACCTTAGTTCCTTATCTTGACTCCCCATTCCCTTGTTATGCAATCAACTCCCAAATACATTTCTTGTATTCAAATCTTTATCTCAGGGTCTGCTTCCGGGGGGAAGCAAACCTAAGACAATTGCCATGAGTGATGTTTGACAGGAGCACAAGACAAGGGGGTGACTGCTGGCTTACCAGGCGTTTGGCAGCCGCTCCGTAAGTGTTGAGAATGGAAGACTCAGGGGCATGAAAATACTACATTCTGTTGTTCTCTGTAAGAGCGGCTAATCAGAGCTGCCTCACATGTTTGGGGGGAAGATATATATGGTTCTCTTACGTGTGCTTATCTTTCAGTCACATCAGGTTGTGTTAATAAGTGAAATTGATGAGAGGTGAGATAGGCACATCTGTCTAAGCATTGGGTGGCAGAAAATCACTCTTCCTCAAAAAATAATAGAAGAAGAGCCTCGCCAGTACCAGCAGCTCTCACTCCCCAGGCCTCCAGGGACAATGATGAGATCGAAAAAATAAGGGTGGATTAAGTCATAACATACATTCTAGGTCATTCTCAATGTAAGAGTATTTTTCAAAACCTGAAGGGTGTAGATAGCCTATTATTGTCCAAGTACTAAGGTTTTCTGAGTCAGTCCAGTGACAGAGGAGAAACAACATACAAAATGTGTTGGGATGCAGACGTTTAATCTTAATGACGTCCCAATGGTTCCTTTTGCCTTTGTTTCCTTTGCCTTTGAAGACGTGTCCAGCAAGAAGTTGCTGTGGCTGAGGTCAAAGAGGTTGCTGCTATGTTCTCTTCTAGGATTTTGGTGGATTCCTATCTCCCATTTAGGTCTTTCTTATATTTTGAGTTTATTCCTGTGTCTGGTGTAAAAAAGTGGTACAGTTTTGTTCTTCTGAATGTGTCTTGGGTGTTATATGCCATGGATGAATCATTAAACTCTACCTCGGAAACTAATAATACACTACATGTTAATGAACTGATTTTAAATAAAAATTTTTAAAAAGGTGTTGGGAGCTGGTGAGGGTAGGGAGAGAGCTCTAGAAACAAGCAAACAACAACAAAATGAGAAAGAGAGCAAGATCTAGTTATTTAGCTTCGTGAAGCCTTAGTTTGTCCATCTCTACAACAGAGATAACAGGACTTCCAAGGCTGTAGCAAAGAATAAATGTTAACATAGAAACGGATACGTCATGTCCACTTCAATGCATGCAGGCTCTATTGCTAATATTGCTATTATTTGCCTGAAATTCTGTAAACTGGCCTCATATCATCCACCAGATTATAATGTAGTTTACATAATTTTATCCATTTATTGGCATGGACCACTGTAGTCTTTTTTTTTTTTAAGGATTTTATTTATTTATTTAACAGAGAAAGATCACAAGTAGGCAAAGGGCGGGGGGAGCAGGCTCCCTGCTGAGCAGAGAGCCTGATGCGGGGCTCAATCCCAGCACCCTGGGACCATGACCTGAGCTGAAGGCAGAAGCTTTAACCCACTGAGCCACCCACTGAGCTGTAGTCTTTTAATTATGCTCAAGAGTGCCAGAGCTCAACAGTTGGGTCTCATTGCTCTGGAGTTCCATGAGCTGTGGCTGCAGGATTTACTATGGAGGAATCCAGTGTGTTTTCTCCCATTGAGGACTGTCATGAAAAGTCTATTCATTTTGCACTACTGATGCAAGACAACATCTTTGGGAGGAAGATACGGAGTTCTGCTTTAAAGGAAGTTGGCTTTGCAAAGTCACCCTTAAGAGCTACTGGAAATCAATTAAATTGGGTCCTCCCTGTGGAATCTGAAGATGCCTGTGGTTGAAGTGGCGGCTTGGGGCAGAGTAGAGAGGTTAATGTTTGTTCCACTGCTTCCTGGAACTCACTGGCTTCAGACAGTTTTCATGAAGCAAAGAAGAAGAAAGAACCTGAGGAGGAGGTTGGGATTTTTGACAGTCTACCAATATGGCCCTCTGATTTTCAGGATGAGGACAGCACAACTCAGGACATCACCAAGGGAAAAAGCTTTGCTGTGAAACCAGCTGTCGTTGTGAGGACCCACTGCCTCATGGGAGCTCAGCTTGTGTACCACAGAGCTGAGCTATCTCTCAGTACTATGGTTCATGGGAGTTTCTTGCAGCAAATATTTTAGGACCATTCTCAGGGATTTCATTTTCTAAATAACATTTCTGTAAATAAATTCATTTTTGTTACGTTTTCAAAATTAAAGTATAAATTATTTTTGCTATTTCTTTCTCCCTATCTCTCTACACAATCTCACACACACACATCTTTTTATAAAATATAAACATTTGGAAAAGATGAAGAAAAAATGCCCATAATCCCATGACTCTATAAGAGTACCTTTCAGTGTTCACTAGATCTTCTTTATGTGAATTTTTGCAGTTATAGTTGTAATATACACATGATCTTTTGTACCTTGATTCTAGGACATTACATCATAGAAATTTGTCATGTTCCCAGACAGATTGCCTAGTTCTCAATCTTTTTAGCAGCATAATATTCCACAAAGTGAATGTCACCACCAATTTCTGCACCATTCCACCAGTGTTAGATATTTAAGTTCCTTCCAAATTGCTTGTTAGTGTAACTGAGGCAATGGGCGTGTTTCCCAGTGTGATTCTTTCCCTACTCTTTGGGCTCTCCTCCTTAGGTGAAATCCTATCAGTTGGATGATAAGGCAGAATGTATCACTGTCTAGAAAATGGGAATGAAGACGGATCTAGTGAAGGAGACTGAGAAGGAGCAGCCATGGGGGCAGGGGGCGCTGCTGAGCTGTGGCATGTCCCGCAGATGGAGGGGTGGTGTCAAACACTGCTGAGAGGAGAACAAAACAAAGCCAGAAAGTTGGCGGTTGGCCATTTCAGGCCCTGCATCAGCATAAGCAACCATGAGCTTGATGGCCACAGTTCCTACTACCCTGGAACAGCCTGTCTGCTAGGAGAGACATGGTCCATAACCATGAAGTGGGTGTTTAATTGCCATTTGAGACAATGGTGCTGATGGAAAGGAATATTTAAAAAAAAGGAATCTGGCTTTCAGTTGTAGGTTTAGGAGTACAGTAGACAAAGGGGACAGTATATACGAAGGCCTTGCAGAAGCAGACAGGGTGACACAGTGGAGAATTGAAGATCGAGGAGCCTGGAGCCAGAAAAAGGGCAGAGTCATGCTAGGTGAGAATTGAGCTGTAGGTGGGGTCCAGATTGCATACAGCTGCACATACCATATTGAGAAATTTGACCTTTACCATAGGGAAGGACATGGTCAGGCACGTATTTTGAAAGCTGACCTGGTAGCTCAGGAGGCTAAGGTATTTTACTGTCATGGAAGACCCTGCATCACATCCGTGAGCACAGAGATTGCCATGTGTATCTCTCAGAATAGCTTCTATGAGCACCATATCTGAGGCTACCAGTCACTTAACAATAGTGTAATGGTCATGCAATTGGTATTACTGGAAAGCATGTAAGGACTGTGCTTAGAGGGATTTCTTTGTGGAAACCATGCCGCATATACTCAAAAGATTCTTCCTTTCATCTCAAACTCCGTAGCAACCATCCTAGCTTTTTGCTAGCTCTTTGCAGCATGTTGATTTGGAGACCGTAATTTTTCTGTCTTTAAGTTTCCATTTAAGTGCCCGAATTTGAAAACACAAATCTTAGGTAAACTTTTTCAATTATGGTCTGTTAACTGCAAGAAAATGGTCAGGCTGAAACAATGATGGGGAATATTGAGGGTGTTCTGAAGGAGATTGCTAGGGACTCTGAACAATTTGACTGCTCAGATTTCCTTTAACTTAATATTTCACTTTATACTCAGCAAGAGAAAAATCAACAGAAATATTAGTACTTGAGGTGGGATGAAAGTCAAAACTCTTTATCTGTTGCAAAGAACTCAAATTGACTTAACTGAAAAGGAGGATTCGTTCCTAGACAACAGTAAAGTCCCAAAGCAGGCCGGCTCTCCTTTCAGGATTCAGGAGCATAAACACTGTCATACAAGCTCAGGTGTTCTCACTCCTCTCAACTTTGTTCTCAGGTTCTCTTGCCACGTGGTTTTCCCTAGACATGCCAAACCTGCGTCATACTAGTTTAACAACCTAGCAGAAAAAGCACCTCTCCCCAGTAATCACACCCAAGTCCCAGCTGAAGTTACAAACCCATGCATGAACGCATCACTGAGGCCAGAAATAGAGAAAGGGCTCTAAGCTGGCTCAGATGTCCAGGAGCCAGGAGTGGTGTCTTTTCCACCAAAACCTCAAGGCCTGTGTTTGGAAAAGGGATGTTTCCCAAATGAAAACAGATGAATGGGAGGCGGAGTCAAGATGGCGGCGGAGAAGTAGCAGGCTGAGACTACTTCAGCTGGCCGGAGATCAGCTAGATAGCTTATCTAAAGATTGCAAACAGAAAAACAACCACTTTCTGAAAGGTAGGACTGGCGGAGAAGTGAATCCAAAGCTACGGGAAGATAGACCCCGGGGGGAGGGGCCGGCTCCCGGCAAGCGGCGGAGCAACCGCGCACAAAATCAGGACTTTTAAAAGTCTGTTCCAGGGGCGCCTGGGTGGCTCAGTGGGTTAAGCCGCTGCCTTCGGCTCAGGTCATGATCTCAGGGTCCTAGGATCGAGTCCCGCATGGAGCTCTCTGCTTGGCAGGGAGCCTGCTTCCTCCTCTCTCTCTCTGCCTGCCTCTCCAACTACTTGTGATTTCTCTCTGTCAAATAAATAAATAAAATCTTTAAAAAAAAAAAAAAAAAAGTCTGTTCCACTGAGGGACATCGCTCCAGAGGCTAAACTGGAGCGAAGCCCACGCGGGGTCAGCGTGGCCTCAGGTCCCGCAGGGTCACAGAAGGATCGGGGGTGTCTGAGTGTCACAGAGCTTGCGGGTATTGGAACGGGAAAGCCGGCTACAGAGACAGAGCCGACAGTAAGCTCACAGCTCGGTGTTACCTTGAACCGGTCGCAGGCTTGGTGAGCTCGGAGCGCAGAGGGAGGTCAGGCAGACGGGAGTAACTGGGCGCTGTTCTCTGAGGGCGCACTGAGGAGTGGGGCCCCGGACTGTCGGCTCCTCCAGGCCGGAGACCAGGAGGCCGCCATTTGTATTCCCGTCCTCCGGAACTCTACGGAAAGCGCTCAGGGAACAAAAGCTCCTGAAAGCAAACCCGAGCTGATTTCTCACCCGGCCCCTGATAAGGGCGGTGCAATTCCGCCTGGGGCAAAGACACTTGAGAATCACTATAACAGACCCCTCCCCCAGAAGATCAACAAGAAATCCAGCCGAGACCAAGTTCACCTCCCAAGGAGTGCAGTTTCAATACCAAGGAGAGCAGCAGAATTCCAGAGGAGGAGAAAGCAAAGCACAGAACTCATGGCTTTTTCTCTGTGATTTTTTTTAATCTTGCAGTTAATTTGATTTTTTTCTTTTTCATTTTCTGTTTTTTTTTCCTCACCTTCTGGTAAATTTTTTTTAACTTTTACCTTTTTCTTTTTTAACATTTTTTAACTAGTTTATCCAATATATATATTTTTTCTTTTTTATAATTTTCTTATTTATTTTCATTTTTTAAATTTTTTCTTTTCTTTTTTTTTCTTTCTTCCTTTTTGAACCTCTTTTTTTTTTTTTTTAAGATTTTATTTATTTATTTGACAGAGATCACAAGTAGGCAGAGAGGCAGGCAGATAGGGAGGAGGAAACAGGCTCCCCGATGAGCAGAGAGCACGATGCCAGACTCGATCCCAGGACCCTGAGATCATGGCCTGAGCCGAAGGCAGCGGCTTAACCCACTGAGCCACCCAGGCGCCCTTGAACCTCTTTTTATCCCCTTTCTAACCCCTCACAATTTGGGATCTCTTCCAATTTGGTTAAAGCATATTTTCCTGGGGTTGTTGCCACCCTTTTAGTATTTTCCTTGCTCCTTCATATACTCTTATCTGGACAAAATGACAAGACGGAAAAATTCAACACAAAAAAAAGAACAAGAGGCAGTACCGAAGGCTAGGGACCTAATCAATACAGACATTGGTAATATGTCAGATCTAGAGTTCAGAATGACAATTCTCAAGGTTCTAGCCGGGCTCAAAAAAGGCATGGAAGATATTAGAGAAACCCTCTCGAGAGATATAAAAGCCCTTTCTGGAGAAATAAAAGAACTAAAATCTAACCAAGTTGAAATCAAAAAAGCTATTAATGAGGTGCAATCAAAAATGGAGGCTCTCACTGCTAGGATAAATGAGGCAGAAGAAAGAATTAGTGATATAGAAGACCAAATGACAGAGAATAAAGAAGCTGAGCAAAAGAGGGACAAACAGCTACTGGACCACGAGGGGAGAATTCGAGAGATAAGTGACACCATAAGACGAAACAACATTAGAATAATTGGGATTCCAGAAGAAGAAGAAAGAGAGAGGGGAGCAGAAGGTATACTGGAGAGAATTATTGGGGAGAATTTCCCCAATATGGCAAAGGGAACGAGCATCAAAATTCAGGAGGTTCAGAGAACGCCCCTCAACATCAATAAGAATAGTCCCACACCCTGTCACCTAATAGTAAAATTTACAAGTCTCAGTGACAAAGAGAAAATCCTGAAAGCAGCCCGGGAAAAGAAATCTGTAACATACAATGGTAAAAATATTAGATTGGCAGCTGACTTATCCACAGAGACCTGGCAGGCCAGAAAGAGCTGGCATGATATTTTCAGAGCACTAAACGAGAAAAACATGCAGCCAAGAATACTATATCCAGCTAGGCTATCATTGAAAATAGAAGGAGAGATTAAAAGCTTCCAGGACAAACAAAAACTGAAAGAATTTGCAAACACCAAACCAGCTCTACAGGAAATCTTGAAAGGGGTCCTCTAAGCAAAGAGAGAGCCTACAAGTGGTAGATCAGAAAGGAACAGAGACCATATAGAGTAATAGTCACCTTACAGGCAATACAATGGCACTAAATTCATTTCTCTCAATAGTTACCCTGAATGTTAATGGACTAAATGCCCCTGTCAAAAGACACAGGCTATCAGAATGGATAAAAAAACAAAACCCATCTATATGTTGCCTCCAAGAAACTCATTTTAAGCCCGAAGACACCTCCAGATTTAAAGTGAGGGGGTGGAAAAGAATTTACCATGCTAATGGACATCAGAAGAAAGCAGGAGTGGCAATCCTTATATCAGATCAATTAGATTTTAAGCCAAAGACTATAATAAGAGATGAGGAAGGACACTATATCATACTCAAAGGGTCTGTCCAACAAGAAGATTTAACAATTTTAAATATCTATGCCCCCAATGTGGGAGCAGCCAACTATATAAACCAATTAATAACAAAATCAAAGAAACACATCAACAATAATACAATGATAGTAGGGGACTTTAACACTCCCCTCACTGAAATGGACAGGTCATCCAAGCAAAAGATCAGCAAGGATATAAAGGCCTTAAATGACACACTGGACCAGATGGACATCACAGATATATTCAGAATATTTCATCCCAAAGCAACAGAATACACATTCTTCTCTAGTGCACATGGAACATTCTCCAGAATAGATCACATCCTCGGTCCTAAATCAGGACTCAACCGGTATCAAAAGATTGGGATCATTCCCTGCATATTTTCAGACCACAATGCTCTAAAGCTAGAACTCAACCACAAAAGGAAGTTTGGAAAGAACCCAAATACATGGAGACTAAACAGCATCCTTCTAAAGAATGAATGGGTCAACCGGGAAATTAAAGAAGAATTGAAAAAAATCATGGAAACAAATGATAATGAAAATACAACAGTTCAAAATCTGTGGGACACAACAAAGGCAGTCCTGAGAGGAAAATATATAGCGGTACAAGCCTTTCTCAAGAAACAAGAAAGGTCTCAGGTACACAACCTAACCCTACACCTAAAGGAGCTGGAGAAAGAACAAGAAACAAACCCTAAGCCCAGCAGGAGAAGAGAAATCATAAAGATCAGAGCAGAAATCAATGAAATAGAAACCAAAAAAAACAATAGAGCAAATCAACGAAACTAGGAGATGGTTCTTTGAAAGAATTAATAAAATTGATAAACCCCTGGCCCGACTTATCAAAAAGAAAAGAGAAAGGACCCAAATAAATAAAATCATGAATGAAAGAGGAGAGATCACAACTAACACCAAAGAAATACAAACTATTATAAGAACATACTATGAGCAACTCTATGCCAATAAATTTGACAAAATGGAAGAAATGGATGCATTCCTAGAAACATATAAACTACCACAACTGAACCAGGAAGAAATAGAAAGCCTGAACAGACCCATAACCAGTAAGGAGATTGAAACAGTCATTAAAAATCTCCAAACAAACAAAAGCCCAGGGCCAGACGGCTTCCCGGGGGAATTCTACCAAACATTTAAAGAAGAACTAATTCCTATTCTCCTGAAACTGTTCCAAAAAATCGAAATGGAAGGAAAACTTCCAAACTCATTTTATGAGGCCAGCATCACCTTGATCCCAAAACCAGACAAGGATCCCATCAAAAAAGAGAGCTATAGACCAATATCCTTGATGAACACAGATGCAAAAATACTCAACAAAATACTAGCCAATAGGATTCAACAGTACTTTAAAAGGATTATTCACCACGACGACGTGGGATTTATTCCAGGGCTGCAAGGTTGGTTCAACATTGGCAAATCAGTCAATGTGATACAACACATCAATAAAAGAAAGAACAAGAACCATATGATACTCTCAATAGATGCTGAAAAAGCATTTGACAAAGTACAGCATCCCTTCCTGATCAAAACTCTTCAAAGTGTAGGGATAGAGGGCACATACCTCAATATCATCAAAGCCATCTATGAAAAACCCACCGCAAATATCCTTCTCAATGGAGAAAAACTGAAAGCTTTTCCACTAAGGTCAGGAACACGGCAGGGATGTCCATTATCACCACTGCTATTCAACATAGTAATAGAGGTCCTAGCCTCAGCAATCAGACAATAAAAGGAAATTAAAGGCATCCAAATCGGCAAAGAAGAAGTCAAATTATCACTCTTCGCAGATGATATGATACTATATGTGGAAAACCCAAAAGACTCCACTCCAAAATTGCTAGAACTTATACAGGAATTCAGTAAAGTGTCAGGATATAAAATCAATGCACAGAAATCAGTTGCATTTCTCTACACCAACAGCAAGACAGAAGAAAGAGAAATTAAGGAGTCAATCCCATTTACAATTGCACCCCAAACCATAAGATACCTAGGAATAAACCTAACCAAAGAGACACAGAATCTATACTCAGAAAACTATAAAGTACTCATGAAAGAAATTGAGGAAGACACAAAGAAATGGGAAAATGTTCTATGCTCCTGGATTCTAAGAATAAATATTGTGAAAATGTCTATGCTACCTAAAGCAATCTACACATTTAATGCAATTCCTATCAAAGTACCATCCATCTTTTTCAAAGATATGGAACAAATAATTCTAAAATTTATATGGAACCAGAAAAGACCTCGAATAGCCAAAGGGATATTGAAAAAGAAGGCCAACGTTGGTGGCATCACAATTCCGGACTTCAAGCTCTATTACAAAGCTGTCATCATCAAGACAGCATGGTACTGGCACAAAAACGGACACATAGATCAATGGAACAGAATAGAGAGCCCAGAAATAGACCCTCAACTCTACAGTCAACTAATCTTCGACAAAGCAGGAAAGAATGTCCAATGGAAAAAAGACAGCCTCTTCAATAAATGGTGCTGGGAAAATTGGACAGCCACATGCAGAAAAATGAAATTGGACCATTTCCTTACACCACACACAAAAATAGACTCAAAATGGATGAAGGACCTCAATGTGAGAAAGGAATCCATCAAAATCCTTGAGGAGAACACAGGCAGCAACCTCTTCGACCTCTGCCGCAGCAACATCTTCCTAGGAACAACGCAAAAGGCAAGGGAAGCAAGGGCAAAAATGAAATATTGGGATTTCATCAAGATCAAAAGCTTTTGCACAGCAAAGGAAACAGTTAACAAAACCAAAAGACAACTGACAGAATGGGAGAAGATATTTGCAAACGACATATCAGATAAAGGACTAGTGTCCAGAATCTATAAAGAACTTAGCAAACTCAACACCCAAAGAACAAATAATCCAATCAAGAAATGGGCCGAGGACATGAACAGACATTTCTGCAAAGAAGACATCCAGATGGCCAACAGACACATGAAAAAGTGCTCCATATCACTCGGCATCAGGGAAATACAAATCAAAACCACAATGAGATATCACCTCACACCAGTCAGAATGGCTAAAATTAACAAGTCAGGAAATGACAGATGCTGGCGAGGATGTGGAGAAAGGGGAACCCTCCTACACTGTTGGTGAGAATGCAAGCTGGTGCAGCCACTCTGGAAAACAGCATGGAGGTTCCTCAAAATGTTGAAAATAGAACTGCCCTATGACCCAGCAATTGCACTATTGGGTATTTACCCTAAAGATACAAACGTAGTGATCCAAAGGGGCACATGCACCCGAATGTTTATAGCGGCAATGTCCACAATAGCCAAACTATGGAAAGAACCTAGATGTCCATCAACAGATGAATGGATCAAGAAGATGTGGTATATATACACAATGGAATACTATGCAGCCATCAAAAGAAATGAAATCTTGCCATTTGCGACAACATGGATGGAACTAGAGTGTATCATGCTTAGTGAAATAAGTCAAGCAGAGAAAGACAACTATCATATGATCTCCCTGATATGAGGAAGTGGTGATGCAACATGGGGGCTTAAGTGGGTAGGAGAAGAATCAATGAAACAAGATTGGATTGGGAGGGAGACAAACCATAAGTGACTCTTAATCTCACAAAACAAACTGAAGGTTGCTGGGGGGAGGGGTTTTGGGAGAAGGGGGTGGGATTATGGACATTGAGGAGGGTATGTGCTTTGGTGAGTGCTGTGAAGTGTGTAAAGCTGGTGATTCACAGACCTGTACCCCTGTGGATAAAAATATATGTTTATAAAAAATAAAAAATTATAAAAAAAAAAAGAAAAGAAAACAGATGAATGGAGCCTGCGTGGAAAGATAGACATTCATTGCAGGAGATGGTAAGACTCGACTTAATAATTTCTACAAAGTCTTAGATGAAGATTTATCATCAGCAAGCATGTGTTTGGAAGCTGTTCTATGTGCCCCTCCTCTACTTTTAAAGTAATTCATTCATTCATTCATTCATTCATTCATTCACATTCTATTTTTTCTCCAGAAAAGACTGTGAAGAGCTTGCAAGGGTACAGTCCACATACAAGGTGCTATGAATTAAAGATTGGACAAAGAAGAAAGACAAAGAGAGAAAAGTGGCCTGATGATACGTAAATGTCCCAGGCAAGCTACAGATCTAGCTGGGGCTCTTCGGAAGTCTAAGAGGGATGATTTGTCAGTTACCCTGTTCACACAGATCGTGATTTTAAAGCGATCCCCATACTCTTCACCATTCCTGGACGCCAGATCAGCCAGGAATTTTTCTCACAAGATGGAATGACCAGCCTCACAAGCAAACAGCACTGAGAACAGTGGCACATTTCTCAGCGCTCCTTTGCATAATAACCCCTCCTGCAATGATGCTCCTTCTCTAGCATAATTCGCTCAAAGCAATTCTGAAGGGACCTTTTAAAAAAATAATAATAATAATGAGATTTTTTTAAAAAATAGCATTGCACTGAAGAGAAATTTGACAATTGTCCTTGAGATGATAAATACTAGTAATAATAATGGAAGTAGCTGGAGTAGTAGTGTTAATAACAATGTAATTATTAAACATTGGGCCCAGCGTGAAATTTTTTTTTACATATACATGGATTATCTTCCTCAGGAGAATACCATAAATTCAGAGTATTATTATCATTACTATGAGGCTCTACTTTATGCAAATTGGAAATAGAAAGGTATAAAAACTATATGCACAAAATTTGAAATAATGTAAATCCTGCTTTACATGCATCCCTGTGGGATGTGAATGAAATGCGGGAAAATGAGTTTTGAATTATGCAAATTTTGAAATGTGAGAAATCTTCAGGAATTCATCACTTGTATAAGATATTATAGGCTTATATTATCATATCACCACGACAGACACTTAGGTGTAGTGAAGTCAGAAAGCTGTCCAGTTAATGAAGGTCTGAGCTGAGCCTTGAAGCTGTGGTTCTAGAATTGCCTCCCTCAAGGACGGTGTGTTTGGAGAGACTATTGGCCAAAATCCCTTTTATAAGCCTGGAGCATCCTAACATTCATTGCATAACAAATGGTTTTTTTCAAACTGGACTATTGGGCCGGTTGCACTGAGATATATGTGTCATTTTCTCAGAAATACACATTTCGCACACGGTGACAACTGGAACATGCAGTGACTATAAAAAGCTCTGTGCACAATTGTGCATGCTTGCTTTTCAGAATCATTTGCAAAGAGCAGAGAAGGCAAACCCACAGCACTCTCCTCAGATGAGGAAAAGGAGAAGGCTAGGATTGGCACTGCCCAACACTTCCGCCCAATGGACAATGATGAAAAAGAGAGGGACACTCCCCCACCTCTGGAGTTTCATGTTTACTCCAGAACAGGTGGAAAGTCTGCATGTGTTGAGGCTTGAGTAAAAGAAAATAAAATTTGTAATAAAATAAAAATTTTGTATTAAAATAAAAATAAATTAATAAAATAAATAAAATAAATTTAATAGTAATAAAATAAAATACAAATTTAAAAATTTGTAATAAAATAAAAATTGTAAGAGCTAGAATCAGGAAGTGCTGACAAAGACCTCAGAGCAGAGGTGATGCTTAGCTTCTCAGGTTAACGTTTTCCTTCATTGCTCATCTTAAAAATCAAAATTAGGCCCAACCCAGAGAAGGGAGTGACCTCTGGTTTAGGTCAGGGCCTGAAGCTGTATTGTTTTTACTCTGCTGATCAGTGAGTGGAGAATTTGTTTGGAGTCTCTAGCTCTGGGTGGTGTTTTTGTTTGTTCATTTTTGTTTTGTTTTGCTTTTAGCAATCTCTCCAGAAAAAAAAAAAAACAAAAAACACACCTAAATCTCAAAAAAGAAATGCCTTCTTCCACTGGCCACCCCACAAGCTGAAACATCATTTCTCTGCTCACCGCTCACAGAGAACCTAAAAGATAGGAGATGTCAGTTAAGCGAGAGGACCATTTCACTGTGGCTCAATGTTGGGATTTCGTTCTTTTTTGCATGCCTGTGGGACCAGCTCAGTCATTTTAACCCAATATATTTCTGCCATATTCTTGTTCTGGCAAGTTTCCTGCTACCCAGCAAGAGAACAAATTGAAGGTAATGGAAGAGATGAGAAATAATCATACCCTTGACATTCTAGCTTTTGTCTGACTTTTCTTGGTAATTTATTTGGCTGAGCATTTTGTAGCTGGTCAAAAGTAAAATTATGTCCCAGGTCCTTTTCATCCATCTTCAGAAACATCGGAAGGAAAGCCTTGGTTTTTACTTTGTTCAAGAAGTGATTCTGCTACCCTGATGTATCTTGGCCTTGCAAGGCAATTACTTTAGATAAAGTAAGGTCTACTCAAAGTTTGAAAAGAAAAGGATAAGGGAATTGATTAATTGTTCTAGGAGTACCTCTGCAGCAAAATAAATGTTATGGTCATTTAAAAGCAACAGGCTTGCACCCAGTTTCTCACTCCTTTTGGATCTTTGCCCAGTACACTGCTTTAATTAATGACGGATCTTCACTTTCCAAATGGTTTCATGTCTTTGAAATAGCCTAAGTCCAACTGCTGAATTTTATGGCTCAAGAAAGAGAAAGGAAACAACCCCACCCTTTAAAACCAATCTTTTCCTAGAGTCACAGGGAAACATGTATAAAGCATCACAATTTTTAATGTAAACACATATCAGAGAAGAATGATGGAGACTACATTTTGCTGGAGGTCGCATAAGTTCAAGGGAGTTTTTGGCCAGACTGACCTGGATCCAAGTTCCTGCTCCAAACTTAATGTCTGACATTGAACAAGCTTCTTTCACAGTTATCTACTGGATGTTTGTGACTACTGCCACTATTTTTATTCTAACATCTGGCAGTTAATAACTGCTCAGTAAACAATAGCCGTTGTTATCATATCTACTATCTTTTTATTATAAAGTGTGACTGACTGAAGACAGAGTGAAAAATTTCCTATGGCCTTAGGAAACATTCGTTCTTTTAATGAGAATGCATTTTTCTGATTATCCCTTACCCTTCCCACATCTGGAATAGAGGATCATTACAATGAACTACTTGTATCCCAACACCTCCAAAAAGCAGGCATGGAAATGGAAACCTGCTCTTCTGGTTTACCTGGTACTGGACTCTGTTCCTGCTCTCTAGAAAATTCTTGACCAATATAAGAACTTGCCATGCAATCATACATATGAGAAAACTGTAAGTAGTCACTAGATTACTCTGGAAGTCCCTGATTATTAAACTCAGCCCCTCTTAGGGCTACAACATTCTTCTTTCCTCCGTGGTGACTCTCCCCTTGGAATTGTGGTTGAGATGCTGTCATCTGTTCATTTTGTTTAAACTGGGAGACAATGGGTTGGATCCTTAGCCCCATAACCCTCAGAAGCATCCATGTTACTGAAACATAATGATGAATATTGGCTTACACAATAAATAATCTATTATCTGATTATGTCTGTATTTGTGTCATTTGTGTAATCCAACTAAGCTTTGGCATGGGAGGGAAGAGATGAATAGGTAGCCCTATTTTCTGATGAATCACATGACCTTAGGTTGACCTTTTCTCTGGCAGAGACATTTTATATTGCAAAAGTGGAGTTGATGATGGTAACTTCTGGCTCTGACCTGTCACAATGACCCTGAAATAATTGCAGATGTTTTAATCTCCTCAAAAATCATTTGTTATGATTCTAGTCATTAGTGTCTTTCTTGGAAGTTTTCAGATTCAAATGGACAGTCCATGACATTTTTTGGAATGGTTTTTCAAATGTTTCCATGGTTGCCAAAAAATGCATGTTCAGCTGAGTTGAAATGATATGATATGACTCATCAGGGCTCAGCTTTGTCTGACACCATTGTCTTTGATCTACTTCATTTCTTGAAAGTCATTTTTAATCCATAAGCATTTCTTCTCCTTCTGGTACACTTGCTCCATTAAGTACTGAAACGATGACTTTGTAAATAAAAGATAGTACTGATCACCATAGCAACTTCTGTTCATTTACTTATCTTTGCTAATTAATTGTTAGTTCCCAGAGAATATTTTATAGATAACATTAGGTGGTCCTGGAAGATATACTGAAGGATAAAAGCTTTCATAACCTAAAAATGTCTTTGAAGACTTATTTAATGATGCTTTATTTCTTTTTTATCCTTCCTCTTTTCTTAAAGATTTATTTATTTATTTTAGAGAAAGAGAGCAAGAGTGGGAGAGAGCATGGAGGAGAGGGGAAGGAGAGAGAGAGAGAATCTTAGGCAGAGTACATGTTCAGCATGGAGCCCAAGCTGGGGCTTGATCTCATAACCACAAGATCATATCCCAAGCGGAAACCAAGAGTCAGATACTCAGCTGAGATGTCCCTTTTTTCGTCTTCCTTGTCTTCTTCTCAGCCAAAGATAAAGTAATGAAGGTTTATATTTTCATGCTATTTATTTTGTATCCCTTACTCTAAGTAAGATAGCTCAAAGACACTCAATGATCTTTTTTTTTTCATTTTCAACACAATTTTTTATTATCGTATTATGTCAGTCACCATACACTCAATGATAATTCTTTTGAAAGCTCACAGTCTTTAGAATCAAGCAGACTTGATGTGAAATATCACCTTTGCCATTTTCTACCTTTGATTGACCAAGTGACTCAAACTCTCAGGCACTAATAATTCCTTCATCTAAGAGCTGTACTCAAAAATAAAGCACCAGACATAAGACTCACAACACCTTATAGATGGTCAACTGACATGAGTTTTTTGGAGAAACTTTTCCTGGGAAAGTTGAAGGTATTTGGCTGAATTGACATCTACAGCTTTTGAAAGGTTGCTTGGGACATGCAAATTAAATTATTCCATTTTTTAGGATCAGAATTTCTTCACTCTTGAATTTTATTTTAGGAAGGATTTGTTTTACTTTTTAGGGAAAAGGCTAATTAGAAAGCTTTCATATCTTTAGCAGTCATTCTGAAAACTTTGTATTGAATTTCCCTTAGAATATACATGTGTTTAAAATTTTGAAAAGAAGGGGAGAATATTTGGCAATAGTATGTTTAGAGATTTGATCAAAACCCCAAATATTTTGAAATCTAATGCAACCCATACCTAGATTATTTTTAGTCCTCCCAAGTCCAGTAATTTAATCTCTTAATCAAACCTCTTGAAGTTTCCATTTCTAAGTAAATGAAATGATAATAAATAATGAGCCAAAAAATAAAGTGTACCCATTTAAGGAAACAATGGAGGAAATTTGATGGGAAATGAATGTGAGTTTGAAAAAAAATGAAAATGTTATTTGTCTCTTTTGACTTTCAGCTCTGAGTAAATGAAGGGCTGAAGTGGGCATCAGCCTAAGTGCTTGGGTTGAGCTCTTCAGTTAGATTTCCTTGTCCACAGCATTCATTCAGGGATGAAGGGAGACTTGGGGAATTTAAGGTCTATTACCCTGACCATGACTACTTATACTGGGATAAACTCCCCCCCAAGGACTGTTCTATTTTATTTCATGCTGCCATTATTTCTGCCTTACATGGTCTGAAAAAATGTAATCTGGAGAATGTGTGGAGTAATTGATTTGGCTGATTGAGTCAGCTAGCAGTGACACTGGAAAAGCATAGAGTGCGTCAGGCCTTGGTCAGGTGAGACAATCTCTATTCCAAAAAAAATCACAGTGCTACAGGGTGACAAGTAACATTTAAATAGTGAGTGAACAACAAAGCACAGCAATTAAAGAATGGCTGTTACAAGATCGTGGAACAGCTCAGTGCAGGAGGGAGAGCACAGACTGGCAATCACAAAATTGGATTGTAATCTGAGTTCTATCACTAATTATCTCAATAGATTTGGATACCTTATCTTCCGTTTTGCTTCTCTGTCACTCCACCTTGAAAAATGAGTAAAAAGAGGAAAGAAAGACCAGGCAACCTCGAAGATTTTTCCAAGTATTTTCCATCTGTCTTTCTATCTATTATCAATATGTATTTTTTCTTGATAAAAATAATTCTGTAGTAGCCCAGGAGATCATGAAAGTGGGATTGAAACTCCTCAAAAGATGGGCTGATAAGAAGGGAAAGTTGTGCAGATGTATCTTGCCAAGATAAAGAACCAGTCTTCTCAAGTTGTCAGTTTTGATCCTATCCATGACAAGCCATCGCTGCCCTCCTAGACATGGCACAAATGAATTGGAACTAATGAAGTCATGCTACACTAAGAGGAAAGAGAACCCTACCTTCCATATCATCCCAAGTAACGGTTTTCACTGAACTCACTCCCTACTCTATGTACTTAGCAAGAAACAAGGCCCTAGATGAAGATACAATGTTGTGTACAGTATCTGCTCTTGAGTCAAACAGAAATTTATCCATAGGGCCATATATCAGTTTTTTAAATTACTTTTTTATTGGAGCATAACAAGCATAATGAAAAGAGCACAAATCATAAATGTATACTTCAATGAATTTTCACAACGTGCACGCATCAATGCAATCAGCACCAAGATAAAACATAGACTACTACCAACACTCCACATTTCCCCTTAGGTCTCTCCTGGTCACTGACCTCTACCCACTACCCAGACTTCTAACATCCGAGATTTGTTTTATTGATTTGGGAAGTTTATATAAACAGAATCAGACAGTGTGCACTCTTCTGTGTCTGTAATCTCTTTCTTGTTATCATCTTTGTGAATTTCATCCATGCTATCCCATAGAGAAGTAGTTTGCTGTGGGCATAGGTACCAGTTTCAGGTAGCTGTATATCTTGAAATGGAACTAATTGGTTCTAGGGTTCAGCTTCAGGGACTGCTAGTGACTTCTGACCACCAAAGAGTCTTCCAAAGACAAATGTTAGCATTTGTCATGTCAAAGACATCCAACATGTCTCTGGAGCATATGGAACAACTACACATTTCATATGCTGCTGATGAGAGATAAACTAGTTACTCCATGGATGCATTATTCAACTGGACATGCAGTGGTTTTGCATTGTGATGTTAATTTTCTTTTCTCTGATGGCGAAAAGTGGAACACCTTTTCATTTGTGTATTGGTCCTTTCTGAAATGTCTTTGACCTATTACCCCCACCACTACTGGGTTAGCTATATTTTCCCAACTGGCTTGTGGGAGTTCTTGATATAGTCTCCTTTGTCAAAAAGATGCGTTGTAAATATATTCTTTCACTCTCTCATTTACCTTTTTATATTTTCATTGGTGTCTTCTGATCAACATAAGTTCTTAATTTTAATTAATTAAAAATAAATTTAAAATAAATTTAAAATTAATTAATTTTAATTAATCTGATTAATATTTTTCCTTGATGGTTAGTGCTCTCATGTCCAAACTAAAAATTCTTTAACTAGCACAAAATTGCATTATTATATTCTCTCATGTTTAGATTTTCAGTCTATCTGGGATTGATTTTGTGTATTGTGTGAGATGAAGGTCAGATTTATTTTTTCCACGTATATGTCCAATGGACCTATTAATTAAAAAGACCATTCTTTCCCCATTACACTGTTTCACCTTTGTTACAAATCGGTCTGTACCTAGATTCTTAATCCTGTCCATTGGTCTATTTGTCTATGTCTATGCCGGTGGCACTTTATATTAATTACTGTAGCTTTATAATAAATAAAGATTTCTGATAACAGAAGTCTTACAGCTTTGTTGTTGTTATGAAGAACAAAATATTTTTTAACCCTGTCATTCCTCATAAATTCTAGAATCAGCTTGTCAATCTCCATTAAAAAAAAATCTGGGGTTTGATTAGGATTGTATTGAATATGTTGATAAGTTTGAGGGACCAATATTTAAATAACAAATCTTCTTATTTATGATCCATAAATCTCTTCATTTGGTCTGATTTTCTTTCATTCCCTCAATATTAAAAATATTAATATAAGAATCTTTCATATCTTCCATTAAATTTATTCCTATTTATTTCTCATGATGTAAATATTTAATTTTATATTTTGTTTGTTGTTAGTACATAGATTGTAAGTTTCATTGTATCTAGGATCTTGCTTAATTTATTTATTAATTCCAACATTTAATATAGATTTAATTGACAGTTTAACTGAAGTGATTCACATTATTCAAGGATTTTAAAGAAACAACATAAATTCGTCATCTTTTAAGACAATGCAATTTGGGACACCTGGGTGAATCAGTTCGTTAAGCGTCTGCCTTCATCTCAGGTCATGATCCCAGGGTCCTGGAATCAATTCTTCCATAGGGCTCTCCCGGTGAGCCTGCTTCTCCCTCTGCCTACCACTCCCCCTACTTGTGCTCTCTCCTCTCTCTCTCACTTTGACAAATAAAATCTACCAAAATTTTTTTTTTAAAAAAGACAATGCAATTTAAAAGCAGATCTGGTTTTTAGCTCCGGCTTCTACCGTTTACAAGCTTGGGAAAGTCATTTAATTTTCTCATCTGAAAAGAAGAGGTAACAATGGTGCCTACCATATAGTTTTATATTGGAATATAATTAAATAATTTGTATTAAGTGTTTAGCACAAGACCTGGCAGGTTGGGCTTTTGACTCAAGTAACGTGAGCTCTTAGAAATAAGTATTAAAGATCATTTGACATTCAGTGGTTGTAGGCTCCTTTGTCCCCCTGTTGCCTGCATTGCTTTCTCTAAAGCATTTTTTATATTATAGGGTCAGTCAAAAAATATAATGTTCTTAGGCCATGATAATTTTGTAAGCACACACCCATTCTAAAACTATACCAGTTGTGTCAAAAGAAAAAGAAAGAGCTACCTTTGGAACATTACTACCTCCCTCTCTTCGCTTCTTGCCCTTCAAGTCTGTGAAGGAGAGTGCAGTGTATTTTTTCATTTAACTTCTCCTAGCTCCTTAGGTATCAGTACATTCTTGTCTTAATCTGGTCCTATTTCCTTCAGCACAGGGCTCAAAATTCTTGGCTTTAAATTTCCTCCCTATTTAAATGGCATATCAGAGAATTCCAATCAAGAGAAGAGCCTGAAGTTTCCCGGATTCACTTTTCTAGTTACCTAACTATTCTTAGCATCAAATGACTATTCTTCAATCTTTACTTAACTGGACAGATAAATGCATAAGATTAGTAAGTAAAGCCGGTCTAGAGTTTAGCACATCAAAGTTAAAGTGTTTCTTAACTGTTACCAATTCCAAGTTTATTATAAATTTTCAACCTGTAATGGGTGTACGTTGGGGGGGCACAATATATATAGCCTGTATATATGTACATACACGGAATATACATATTATATATGTATGTGTGTATATAAAGCCATCTCTGCTGATAGATGGAATTTGAAAATCACCTGTGATGATATTTTGTCACCATTCTCTTTTTCAACTCCATTCAGAAGATGCAGTCCACCATATTTCCTGAGCATTTAGGATATCAGTGGAGATATAGCAAAGACAAGACCCAAATCACTACCACCCTCACCCCCTGCCAATTTTTTTTAAAAAGCAAAAAACAAAAACAAAACCCATATTGATTTCTCCCAACCTTTACACACACACACACACACACACACATACACACACACACACACACACACATACACACAAATTATACAGACTATGTAGATAATGTCATTAGTAAAAAGAAAAATTATAACCCAAGTTGAATTTCCTTTAGGAGATCACTACATTTATACAGCAAACACAGGGCCTATGAATTTGACCAATGGCTTGAGATACACTACAACATTAATGCAGAATAACTAAGATTTTTGTCTTACAAATCTAGGTAAGATAAGATGATGCAAACAGACCCTGCTAATGACCAGTCTGTGCTGAGTTAGAAGAGTAAGCAGATGAAACCTAGTAAAAACAAAACAAAACAAAAGAGCTTTATTGCGCTATAACTCGCATACTATACAATTCATCTATTTAAAATGGACAATATGATGGTCTTTAGGATATTCACAGATAGGTCCAACTGGCACCACAGTCGATTTTAGAACATTTTCATTACCTCAATTGGACACCATGTACTTTTTTATTATTATGTCCAGTTAGCCAACATATAATACATCATTAGTTTTTGATATAGTGATCAACAGTTCATTAGCTGCGAGTAACACCCAGCGCCCATCACAACATGTCCATATATTCTTTAGAGATTTCCCCCAGGCCCCAAGCCCTACCCCAACTCCAAGCAACAACTAATCCCCTAACTCTATAGACTTCTCAGTTCTAGACTTCCACACAATCGGAATCCTCTAACATATGGATTTTTGTGACAGGCTTCTTTCACTCAGTATAATGTTTTGAATGTCGGAGCATGTGTGAGCACATCATTCCTCTTCAGTGCCGACTAACATCTCAGTGTCCTGATGTTACACATTCTGCTGACCCGTTCATTCTTTGATAGATATTTGGATTGTTTCCACCTTGGGCTATTGTGAATAATTCTTCCATAAACATGTGTGTGCAAGTATTTGTGTGGACATAGGCTTTTATTTCTCCTGGGTGTAAATCTAAGAGTAAAATTGGTAGGTCATAGGGTCACTCTTTCTGTTTAATCATTTGAAGGAATGCCAGACTCTTCTCCAAAGCAGCTGCACTATTTTGCATTCCTGGCAGGTTTACTCTTATAAAGATCTCAGAAAGAATTTTTCTTTCAAAACCTACAAAAAAAAAAAAAAAAAAAAAACCTGTAATGTAGCCAGAAGACACTCTGAACTGTAAAGTCTACCCATCACTGTTTAAATCATGTGCCAGTGAGGTTAGATGAACTGAGAGCCAAAGTCTTGACACATGGACTTCTGGAATACATCCTTTTTAAATGGGGACTCCCTGTATATGGGTGATGTATTCATTAAAAAACACCACCTGAGAAAAGCCCTATAGCTGCAGTTAGGTTAAATATTCCAGACTTGTGAATTTTAGGGTAAGAACTTCCCCATTTCATATGGGCTTTGGGTGGTGGAGGGTAAGCTAACATCTTTTTCAGAGAAATAAACTTTCAAGATGAATGGAGAAACTTGTGAGCAAAATGTGAGCCCATGCTAAGATTCCACATAAGCTCAACATGTCTGGAACTGTGCTCTGGAACCATTACTTCTTTTGTGTGTAAAGGAAGTAATCAAATTTTAAAAGTATGTGGTGGAAAGAGGGTGTGATATAGAAAATTTGCAGTAGGAGGGAACATTACAAGTCAAATTGAAGCTACAACACTTTCAAGAATCTTTGCTCATTATGTTTGACTGGGATGATGGTTGTGTCTTCCTTTTTTATGACATACAAAAAGGAAGGTTTTGAGATCAAATGTATTTGAGGTGCACTTGTTCCTCTTTCTGTACTTTTTTTTTAATTTGCAATAATTTGTTCTTGGATATTTTCATATCTTACAAGAAGATAAATTAATTATCCTCTTTTTCCCATAAATCACCATCTCCTATGATAAGAAAATTGGTTTCCCTCCCGTTTCATGTTTGGATTAGAGATGTAAATGTAGTCAATTATTCTAGTCTTTTTTTTTTTCTTTTGTGTGAAGAGTGAATTATGCTCCCAATAAATGTCTCTTCACTATTACTTAAGACTGATTAGAACTGAAACACTACAGAAAAGGGATTTACTTTCATTGCTATATTAAATAGAATTTCAGTGTTCTCCAAAGCAACTGTTTCTGTCATATTTCTTCAAGAAACAAGTTGAGAAATGATGCTATAAAAAAGATGGAAACCTTTTCAGATGTCAAAATTTGGATTTCTTCTACCCATCTTTAAGAAAAAAAAAAAAAAAGTTTTCGAGGATATATTTTACCATTGTCTAACACCTTGAAGTCATCCAGTGCAAAAATCTGCAGTTTTAGACAACATCGTGCTAAAACTAATCTTTCTTTTTTTTTTTTTTAATTAAGATGTTCGGCTCCTGTGGTATTATAAGCAGGGTTCTGAGGAGGGAAAGGAATTTAAACTCAGTTGTCCTCACACTGCCCAGAGTCAGCAGGGAGAGTTTACTGCCTGGGATATGAAAACAGGCTAGACTTCCTGCAGACTGCCCAGGCAGTGACAAAGCATCCTTGCCAGGACAAGCTCAAGGACCAGAGGGCAGATTCTGAATGGTATGGAGAAAACCTTTTTTTCCTACTAAGACATACCTTGTGAAAGGGATTCTAATCAGGAAAGAACTCTCTCATTCTTGTGCAATATTTATTTTTAAATTATTAAAAAATATATTTATGTACTCAATATATTCACTTATTTAAGCAGAAGAGAGGAAGGAAGGAGGGAAGGAAGGAAGGAAGGAAGGAATGGATTTAAAGATGACTATCCCTTCCCCACCTCCTGTGTTCACTTATCCTAGTTTCTGTATGTTTAAATAAGGCCTAAAGCATATAAAACAACAAGGCTCCTGGCTTGAAAAAACCCGGTCTTTCATTGTGTCTTTGGGGACCTTTATAAAATTATGTTGGTGATAATAATTGCTACAGTTTGATGAACTTATGATGTGAATTAAACTGCATGTGTATAATCTTATTGAGTCCTTACAAGAGCCCTGAAATATAAGTACCTTGATTTCCCCCCATTTCTAGATTATAAAACAGATGATCATGGAGGTTAGAGTATATGTAAAGAAATACAGCAGTGAGTTGGCGTGAGGATCCTGGATCCTCTGTCCCTGAAATGCATCATCTCAATGATTCCAATATGCTTGTATTAGATAAGTAGTTTCAAAAGAAACAAATAATTCAACGTCTTTATTCTTTTTTTTAAAGACTTTATTTATTTATTTGACAGACAGAGATCACAAGTAGGCAGAGAGGCAGGCAGAAGGAGAGGAGGAAGCAGACTCCCTGCTGAGCAGAGAGCCTGATGTGAGGCTTAATTCCAGGACATCAAGATCATGACCCGAGCCGAAGGCAGAGGCTTTAACCCCTTGAGCCACCTACGTGCCCCACAACTTCTTTACTCTATCAATAAATCTGGAAATACCTATATTCAGAGATACAGTCCAGAATACAGTCCAGAAATGAGGACTCTGCCAATGAGGGGCAGAGTTCAGGCCTTAATCAGGTTTTCTGACCCCAAGACCCCACCCCTCTTCACCCCCCAAATCACTTCCTCATCTCCATCCTCCATGGAGATACTTAATGTTGATTTCCTCGGTTTGAATCTATAATTAATATGAAGAAAACACTGCCAAACTTTCCTTGTTGAAGCAATCAACTCTTATTTTTAAGAACTCTCTTTGGGCTTAATCAGCAGGGAGATAGGAAGTTGCTTTCAAGGGCTCCTTGGTACAGTTGGGGAAAGTTTAGCCAGCTCATTCCCAGCATGGGCACCAAGGTGTCTGATGATTACTTTCTTTAAGAATCAGAACAGCGGTCTCTTCACCTTGATTTTGTAATAAAACAAAAGGAGAGGCAGAGCTGAGTGAGTATGGTTGTTCTCAGGAAGTGGTGTAAGCATAGGAAATTTGATTTGAAATGGAAGATTGTGATTCTCTACAGCCTTGACTTCTTAGAACCAGTGCATTTTACCTCCATTAGCGTCATCCCAGTTTTCATAGCTCAGCAGCAGTCGAAGAGGCAATACTGTAATAATCAGGACCGTTTGACTTGCAAGTGACAGAAAACACAATGTAAACTGGTTTATGCAAAAAGAGAAATTCGGAGAGCCCATTTAGGTGTCACCTCCAAGGATGGGGTCCTTTATAAGGTACAACTTGACACATGGCTCATCTTGTGAACTAAAGAGTTAACTTCTGTCTGCCTTTTGCCTTTGTTTTCTACTGTGTTAGCACCATTCTCAGATGAATTCTTCCTTTTTAAGAGTATGATGATCATAGCAGCTCAAACTCAAATACAGTGCATACAGGGATTATGCTTCGCCAATACCTCAAACAAAGTCCTGGAATTCAGTCTCATTGTTTTTTGTATGCATAATTCAAACCAATCACTATGGCCAAGTTTCACTGGCTGGAAGACCAGCGATGAAATGTAGTGAGGAAATAGAACATTAAATGAGAGGCTCATAGAGTTCTAGACTGGCATTTCCTGATTTGCTTGTACTGTTGTGTGATCTTGGATGGTTAATTGATCTTCTTAGGACTAAATTTTGCTCCCTGTGAAATGGGGGATGAAATCACATCTAAAGGATGTTCTAGTTTTCATATGTGGTAGTTTTTGATTTGTGGAACATTCTGTCATTTGAGAGCTAAAGAGACTCCATTGTATCATCCACAAAGTAATCTAAGAAGGGTTTGAGGTACAAATTCCATGTTTCACCTAGCAGAAGGAAGGCAGAGGGGGCAGCATGACCATCCCAAAAGGGATTTTAACTTAGGGAGAACTGTCTGGTTGAGGGAAATCGGAGACTGTTAACAGAAGTTTGATGAATGAATGCTGAACAGCTTAAAATAATAAATTTCACTTAAAAAAATCAGAATCCAATTGATATTAATGACCATGCCTAAAATTGATATCACACTATTATACATTTTCATAAAGGGATTGGGTCTCTAAAACACTGGAATATTTATTCAACATAGCATTTCCTTCAGTTATCTGGACAACCATTATTCATCAAGAATTAACTCATACCCTACCTCTTCTGGGAGAAAAAAAAAAGAAACAACAAAAACTTCTTTATGACTTTTAATTGGATTATGTTCTGCATTTTGTCACTCTTAATATTGCCTCTCCTTTGTAATTTAGTTCTTTGCAACATGAAGTCTTTCTCTCCTTCTTTGCATGGGTATGTTTTATATACCTGTAGGTATACTCATATATCACGAAATCTCATAACATCATTATCACTGTAGATGATTCCTTCCATCTAAAGTATTCTCTTCATTACCTAGTTCTTATAGTTTACCTCTGGGTGTTTCCTTCATTCTGTTTTATATACTCCTCTTCATCTGCTTATCCTTTCATTGCTGCTAATTTTCAGGTTGCGGTCCTAGACCCATTTCTTCTTTCAGTTTCCACACTGTCTCTATATAACTACACCCACCCCTGTGGTTTTACTCATTCATTTTCTATGGCCTCTTGAAGCTATGTTTCTGATCCTGGTCCAATCACTTCCCCAAATTCTACGTGTATTTACATATCAGATTTCTCTACTTGGATCTTTTATGGACACTTCAAGCTTCCAAAATGAAATTAATGGGTTCTTTTCATCTCTTCTTCTTCTTTTTGTTAAGGTTTTATTCATTTATTTTAGAGAGAGAGAGAGAGAGAAAATGAGAGGGAGGGTGAGAGCATGCAGAGTAGAAGGGCAGAGGGAAAGGGAGAAAGGGAATCTCAAGCAGACTTTGCACTGACTGGGGAGCCCAACGTGGGGCTCAAACCCATGCCCCTGAGATCATGACCTGAGCCACAATTGAGAGTCAGATGCTTAACTGAGTCACTCAGCCTCCTCTCTCCCCATCGCTTTTTAACCACCCCAACCTGGTTATAGTCACCCAGAATTTCCAATGTATGTAAATACCATTTCCATTGAATTGCCCAAGTCAAAAACCTAGAAGTCAATCTTACTGCTTCTCCCTATAGTATATATCCAATCAATCACCCAATTTCGTGAATTCTGCTCCACACATCTCTCTTAAAATTCTGTGTGTGTACATTCCTACTACCAATACACTAATCCAAAGCCACTGTCTTCTGTAGCCCCAAAGGAGCCTACCAACTGTTAACTATTCCTCCGTGTCATCATTCCTCCCCATCCGCAGGTCCCTCAACTACTCTCCTTCCTCCTCCCAGAAAGTGCTTCCACGAATGCTGGCAGGAAAGAGAACTCTTTCTTGAGAATGATCAGCCACTGCCTATTGTTGTTAGTACAAAAAAATATATTTTTACAGTAATCTTGCATGGTTTATTCCCCAGTTGTCTCTCTTGTACCCCTCATACCTCCCTTCTTTCACTCCCAACGTGGGTCAACTCAGACGTGGGAACCGTATTATAAAAAGTGGAAATGCCAAGACAAATGGGCCCCTAATTTAAACACACCAAAGGGCTTGAGGAAATATTTTTCATTTTTTATTGAAGTTAATAGCACATTTTAAGATCATATTTTAATCAATTTTTATTAAAACAACATTTTAAGGGCTATTTTCCTCCTGTCATGATTTTATGACAAAATGACCTTTCTCTTGACTTGACAAAGATCCTCAAAATTTAAGGTGTGAAAGAATCAACCAGGAAATTCATATATATATATAAAACCTCTAGTGTCCAACCCTATATAGAGATTTGTATTCAATGAACTCCTAGGTACAGCCTAGGATTCTGCATTTTAGTAAGCTCCCAAAAGAGTCTGACATCAGAGGTGTGAAAATTACAGTCTGAAATCGTTTCAAGGGTCCAGTATTGTCCTGCTACATGCAGGTGGGTTCCCACTTCCTGATAGCTCAGTGGGGTCACTAAATAAAACATGTTTTTTAAAGGAAAAAGGCAGCACTCCCTCAGAGGAAAAAAAAAGTCTTTTAAGCTTTTTATCCAACTTTTTTGTGTATGTTTAACCAATTTTTTTGGATAAGGAGTAAATTCCTTACAAGCCTACCTCTATTCTTGTCTCTTGTCCCAGTGTGGTGGTCAGACAGTATTTCCTGCTCCTGTAACTATGTTCTTTTCTGCATGGGCTCATACCCTTTATTTGTTCTCTTACCCTCAGGATAAGGGTGGTTTTATAAAATATCCATGATATATATATAATATTTATGTGTAATATATGTACAAGTTATATATAGAGGGAGAGCTATATATATATATATCTTGTATTATTATACAAAAATATTACACACACATCATAGACATTTTATATATGTATACATACGTATAGACTATATATGTATATTATATATAGCCTATATATATTATACATATATTTGGTATATATATTATACCAGTATAGTACATAAATATTATATATAATGTATATATATAATTTATAATATATTTAATTTTCTAATTCTGAACATTTTTAGAAATGTGCTTCCTTCTGTTCTATCTCTTCCTGTCATTCATTCAGCAACTATTTAACAAGTGCCTTCTATGCTCCCAGTTCTGTGAGGGCCACAGGTGAATCTAATAATGAGTAAGTCAAACTTTGTCCCAGATACCACGGGGCTTCTAGTCCACTGACAGAAGAAGCCAGGAAATACGAACATTGCACAACGCCTTCTTTAATTATAGTCGTGGAAGTCCTGTGAAGAAGAAACAGAGTGCACAATACTAGCAAACACCATGGGGGGTCATGCACATGCAAACCCACCCACATACTATTAGGTTTGTCTTCTTCTTTAGTTTCCACAGACTTTACAGGGAAAAAAAAGAACCTCTTTGACCCAAACACTGGATGTTGTTAGATCTGGAAGTTGATCAAGAATATTATTAGTTGCATGGGGTTGTCCTACAATAATATTTAATATTTAAGGAGAAGTTTAAGATGGTGATAGTTTTATCAAATTTGATTTAAAAGAAATAATATACAGTAAAACCACTTTTTTCTCTTATAAGATTCTGTAAAATGAAGAAAACATCTTGAAACTGTGCTAGGTGTGCGTTCTGTCACCTGAGTCAAGAAAGAAACATGTGTTATCTGCTATAGAGTCTAACTGTCCACATTTAACTGTCTACACATTTAACTGTCCAGTTAAAATGATGGCTCAGAAGGGTACATGGAGCATATGTATTGCATTTGGGGGGCACTGTGGATGGGTATGGTGCTTTTATTCCTTTTGGGTATACCCATTTCCAGATTGCAAGGTTCATGATGAGCTCTCCTGGAGTTGACCTGCCTCCCCCAAACCCCTGAAGAAAAAGGGCTATTTTGGGGGTGGGTGACTTAGTCATCTTTGAACCTTTGCAATAATGCAATAAGAATTATGGTGATAGTGATAGGGAAAGTGCAATCCATCTTGCCCGAATACATTTTTCATGACCATTTTGACTGTGCTGAAATCTACGCATCCCATGCTGATCTGTTCCCTGCTGAACAGTGTGGTTCCAGCTGAGGCTGTGGAGAGAGGGCACGCCAGCCACTGTGCTTGTCCAGAGCGATGACTCTTTCTTTTCAGCTGGCTGGCTGCCAGGCTCAGCAAGAAGGCATGCTGATTTCCCAAATATAATGCTTTGCTGGGGCTAGAATCAAAGCCATCAGGAGTAAAGAGTTTTTTCATCTTTCTTTTCTCCCTGCTTGTATATTCAGTGGGGATTCAGCAGTGAAAACGTGATCAGCAAAAGGCAGATGCCCTGTTATGATCTTTAAAACTCATAAAGATAATTTTCAGGTCTTGATTGTCTAAAGATGACGTGCATATTGATGTAAATATTGGAGTAGGCCTGCAAATCACTTACAATAACTTTCTCACCTGTCTGTTAAGTTTCTTATTTTCTGCCTCTGCAGGATTATGGTTTCTATCTGAAAGACTTGTTGGAGCACTAGAGGCATCCCTGATTTTTCTAGGAAATGTGTTATCACTTTCTAGAAGTTATAATTCAACTGTAACAGTGATGTAGTCCTGTGAGTTATAAAATACAAAAGCCTTTTAAAAATGAGCCAGCACTATTGTGTTGGTCAGAGATCTGTTGATTGAAAGTGACAGTAAGCCAACTAATGTGGCCTAAACCAGAAGATTCATTTATTAGAGAGTTTAAGTGTTGAAAATTCCATCAGGTATGGCTGGATCCAGGAGTCTAAATGACATAATCAGTGCTTTGCACTTCTCTTTTCACAGCTTCACTTTTCTTTACTCTCCATTGCCTTCACTGCTGGACATGTGATGACTCCTGGAGGCTCAGGCTTGCACATCCTTACACCTACCAGATGGCAGGTATAGTCTTTCTGGGTCCCAGGATTCACTCTGATTGGACTAAAATAGGTAACGTCACCAATCTCTGAGCCAATCACTGTGGTCAAACAGATGGAATGTGCTCCTTCTCCAGGCCTCAATCCTATGACCACCCTGGAAAATTAATGTAGGGATGAGTTTAGCTGATTGATGCCACCCAAATCACATTAGCATGAAGTTCAGGAAGGATTCTTCCCCAAAGGAAAACCAGGTTGTCATTTTCAAAAGATTAAAAAAAAAAAAAAATGGACACTGGAATGACAAAAAAGAATCAATGTGCATTACTTGTATCATCCATAGAACATCCAAAGACCCTTCCTTCCTGAGCATCCATCTCTCCTCTTGACTTCATCAACTAAGTCGAGCCACTCTGCCTTCTTTTAGGGTCTTGAATGCAGTGAGCTTCGTCCCACCTAAAGTTCTCCTCACTTGGCCTGCATCAGAAAACCCTACGTTTTCTGAATAAGCCCTTCATGTGTATGCCTCCAGTTCAGCTCTTCCCTTGTCTCTCATCCATGCTGCTTGTAGTTCTTGTCATCCTCCAAGTCCCAGCCTCATTATCAGCCTCACTTCTTCCTTCCCCAACTGCTCCTCATAATTCCTTTCTCTCTTTTCTCATGGGTCCATTAGAATTGTGGTCAAGTTGTAGTTTAATTAGGGCACTTACGCATTGGTTTCCTCAGCTAGTCTGCAAGCTCTTCGAGAGTCTGAGCTATGTCTTTTACATCTTTATATAACTTGGGTATAGTCATATCAAAATAGCCCATTAAGAGGTTTTCTTAAAAAGGTAACTGTTTTTAATAGTACCTTAATAAGCCCACTGTACTGCATAATTTATCTAAATACTTTACAGTTGTTGTTTCACTTATGCCTCACAAAATCCTGTAAGATAGGGATTATTCATTATTAAGCCACTCTACAAATGAATAAACTAAGGCTCACAGAAGTAAAGAAACTTGCTCTTGGATCCCCTCCTTATAAGTAGTAAGGCTAGAATTTGAATCCATATCTCACTGACTCCAAACTCTGACATGTTATCCACTGTGCAAACTGTCCCTTAGCCTGACACTGTGTTTGCTAGTGAAGAACTTCTCAGATACGAATGGGCGTACTAAGGAGATGCCACTTGTCCACTCCGCAATAAACTCTGATTTCCACATATGGAATTCTCTACAACATCAGATAAAGTGTTGAGATACTCGTGCCAGTTTTTAAAGCATCTTTATTCCCTGCTTCACATCTGATCCACCATGAGTACCTGACCTACTGGAATGGGATGGTTTTTTTCTGTAAGAAAAGTTCACACCAAAGTTGGCATTTTTTTTTTTTTTTTTCCAAAATGTGTGCGGTTCATGGAGATCACAGTTGTTCCTTCTTATGTAGACAGGGCAGTCTGAGTTGCATCCAGTAGGTGTCACTAGGCTTTCCTTTCCTGACCACAGCCAGAACTCACTTAAGCAGCTGCTGAAAGGGACACGTAGAATGTTGCATTGCTTCCTAAAAGTTAAATCATCCTAGTTGGAGCAGGGTTCCTCCCCAGCTTGCACTCACCTTTCTCTCTGCCCTAGAGCATGGCTACATAGATCAAATACCAGTACTAAATACGCAGGAGGGATGGGTACCCAGCCCCAAGTGTGGCAGATTCCATAGACCGCCCTTGCAGGAGTTGGCTCCTTGGCACAGCTTAGAGCTGATGATGGGAAGGAAAAGATACAGATGCATTTCAAGCCCTTAAGAGGAAAAATGCCTCTGGCAAAGGACGTCTAGATTGGATTGATAGGTTGCGCCAGGAAATGTTTTTCTCTGCATTGGTAGGGCTGCTGGATGCTTTGATCTAGTCACTTGATCTAGGTAGTATCTAGCCACTCAACCAACATTACCCAAAACTCTTCTAAGAATCCAAATGACTGTAGAAGCTAAAAAGGATACATAGAATACAAAGGATACATAGCATGGTTCCTATATTCCTAGGAATTTACTGGCTACTAATACCCATTGATTCAGCCAGTACTAATTGGGCACTTACTGAAGAACTGGGAATAGAGTGTTAGACTACACAAGAAATGATTCCTGCCCCAGTGGAGCTTCCAGCTTAGGAGAGAATACAAACATTAAATAAGTAATGACACAGTTCTAGTGTATACTAGTATGATTAGCAAGTTAACAAATAATGTAGGAATATATAGCAAGGAAGTCATGTGAGAGTGAGGCAAAGGCCTTCCAGAAGAGATTGTTTTTAAGAGGAGATCCAAAGGTGAGTTGGAATTAAATGGGAGATAGGAGAGGGGGAGGAAAAAGAAGAGAATGGTGTCAGATGGAGGAAAGAGTCTATATGAAGGTCCAAAGACAGGATGGAATGAGGTACATTGAAAGCACTAAAAGAAAGTCTAGGGGACTAGTGAGCAAGTGGCAGAAGGCGGCACCGAAAAGACTGATGGAGGCATCTGGGTGGCTCAGTGGGTTAAGGCCTCTGCCTTCGGCTCAGGTCATGATCCCAGGGTCCTGGGATCGAGCCCCACATCAGGCTCTCTGCTTCGCAAGAAGCCTGCTTCCCCCTCTCTCTCTGCCTGCCTCTCTGCCTACTTGTGATCTCTGTCTGTCAAATAAATAAATAAAATCTTTAAAGAAAAAAAAAAAAAAAGACTGATGGATAGGGCTAGAGGACCCACGACCTTCTACACCTCTTCAAGGAATCCAGAATGTATTCAACAGCAATGAGAGCTGCTGATGGGTTTTTAAGAGCGTCCTAATACGAGGCGTTCATTTGTTTAGTTATTCAACAGTATTTACTGCATAGCTATATGTGCCAGTGTGCCTAGTGCTGCAGACAAATAGAGATATAAACTGCAATGAAAAATTTAAGAAGTAATTCTGATTCAAGGAGGAGGAAGATAGACAAGTCATCTCAGAATGAAAAAAACCTCCCATAAAAAAGCCATTGGGCATCCTGGCATGTTTCAGGATCTGTTCCAAGCCCTGGAGGTTCAATAGTGAATTAGACTCAGTCATCATCATGAAGAATATTTATAGTATACATTTAAGATCAGGAAGAAAGCTACAGTAAGTCAGAGATTAGAACAAAAACTTAAAGTCAATAGAGAGACTTCATCTCATAGATGGACACTGAGAGTATGGCATAGTTAAAGCAAATATAAAGGAGACAGGCATTTTTTTTAAAGGTTTATTTATTAATTTGAGAGAGATAGAGAGGGGAAAGGAAGAGAAGCCCAAGAGGAACCTCTCACTGAGGATGGAGCCCATCACAGGGCTCGATCCCACAATCCTGATATTATGATCTGAACCTAAAGCCAGAAGTCAGACACTCAACAAACTGAGCCACCCGTGTGCCCCACAGATCCAAATGTTTTAGTGTTTACATTTTTATAGTAATGATCCCACTGACTGTGTCACACTAAGAAAAACCAGGACCTGTGGAGAGATGGCTGGTTTCAGGTCCGAGGCAGGACATGTACAAGATCAGCCTGGGCCAGCTCTTCATACCAGATAGGAAAGAAACAACCAAAGATGAATGGAGGCCTATCCAAAGGACACAGGAACAAGCTTGAGAGGTATCTCACTGACCACATATGGGACAATTTGAACATCAAGTAAACCTCAATTGATAATGACCTGTACAATTATAAAAATCTATAGACTTGTAATCATGGTTAAAATATATAGACCGCTCCCCAAAAATAATCCAAGAATTCTCGTTGGTCAACATTCAAAGTAACTCCTCACTCTGAAAATTGGCAAGTAATGGGAGTTAATTAGATATTTATTCTGCCTTTCCTGGGTAAGCAGTATTTCAACCTAACCCCAGCCCTAGGTGGAGAAAGTACTTCTTTATAGAATTCCAGTAATACATTTGAAAGGATGGAAGAAATGACAGAATTAAGAAATCGACGTTTTACAATTTGTAATGAAATGATTAATTTAGGTACAGGTTATCAATCAATACAAAAACATTTTTTAATACATGGAGGACTTTGTGAAGGAGATATCAGTTTCTTACATCTGAACTTATGGATCCCTCTAAGCATTAAACTGATCCTAGTAGCAAAACTAGAAATTTTTGCCACTTGAGACAAGATGAAAACCATAGCACCACCTGAGAAGTATTGGTGGCAATAAAAGGTCAGATCTGAATAGAACTTAGAGCTTGTTGTGTTTGTTTACAAGACATATGGAGTATGGGGAAGTAAATGAAATGCCACCATGAAGAAACAAGCAGAAAAATTGAGAAGGTGAAATATTTCTAAACCGTTTTCTTCAGTAAGACAATAGACTAAGGTAAAATAAAATAAGATAAAGTAAAATAAAATAAAATCGGCCCTGCTCTACATTAAAAGATTCTAAGAGACATAACCAAATATAATATGTGGGTCTCATCTGAACGCTATTTCAAACAAGTCAACTGTGAAAAGACATTTTTGATATAATCAGGAAATATGAATCTAATGGATCATAAAAAAATTCAAAGAATTATTGTTGCTTTTGTTAGGGCTGATAATAGCATTGCAGTTACATAATAAAATGTCTGTATGATTTAGAAATGCATACTGAAGCATAAAGGGGTGAAATGGCAGGAGTCCTAAAATTTGCTTTAAAATCCTTGGCCAAAAAAAAAAAAAAAAGAGAGCATGGCCTATGAAGCTAATGTGACAAAATCTAGGAAACTATTTAATTTGGGTGTCATTTATGCATATCCACTATACTGTTCCTTCTTCTTTTGTGTATGTTTGAAATTACTCATGAAAAATAAAGAGGTCGCATGAATCAGGGAGGCAAAGATCCTCAACACGCAGGTGAAGCACTGGAAACCCCACTGATGGCTGGTTGGTAACCCACTTTGGCTGAGGAAGTAATTCTAATGCTGGGAGTAAATAGCCAGCACTGTGCTCAGAAATCTTGCCCATTTGCCTAGAACTGGAGATGAAAGCTGTGGTTTAACAATTGGTTCCTGGAGGGAAATGGTTTCCAACTGCTGAGGAGATGAATCATCGAGTATCAATAAGGGGGTTGTTCACTAGCTAGGAGTATCCAAGGCCCTGGTTTCTGGCCTTTCTCAAGCCACAGGCAAATCTCAGGCTTGTTAATCAGATGAAAGCATCTTTCCACCTGCTCTTGGTTAGGCTCTAAACAGCAGCTACCCTGCCTTAATGATGAGAGTATGAAACCCTTATATTCTCTTATATATGAGGATATAAAATGTTCCTTTTAATGTGGGTTAAAAGAAACTTACCTTGCCAAATAGAAGCAAATCTGTGGGCAAAAGTTCACACTTAGATGGTGTCTATGATTTTCTTTTCCTATATAATTCGGAGAGGTTTTCTCTGGATCAGCAAAGAGGTGGGGGTGCTAACACAGCTGAGACATAACTAGCTCTATTTTCAGGAAAATGACACTAACTGGCATAACTGCCTACTGCATGGCCGTCACCCTGCTGGTGGCTTTCTAAAAGTTAACTCATTCCGTGCAAGGTAAATGTTCATTAAAAGCAGAACAGTCTGGAGAAATAAGTCTAGAAAACTCAAGGACTAAGACAGCATTGAGTATCTACTGTTTACCTTTCCTTCTCCAGGGATCCAGGGAGAATGGCTACAGAAACACCAGGTACTGGTGATTCGGTAATCATAGATGAAACTCCTAGCCAGGCAGTCCTAGAGTTTTCACTTTATGGAGGAGATGTAAGTAAGAAATTACTATTTGCTTCGGTTAATCAATTATAAAAGTGTCTATGCAGAGCTTGTGAGGAAATTCGTTAGGAGGTGGTTTTGTAGGCAGTGGATATTGCCAAGAACAAAATATGTTCACAGAATGAGTTATTTGAAGAAGTTAAAATGTGATCACTATACTGTAATTTCCATGAGAAGCCATGTCTATCTTGATTATCATCATATCACCAGTACCTAACACAGTTCCTGGCCCAGGCTCTTCTGGGCCTCAACAAGCATTAGATGGATGATGGATGGGTGGTTGGATGGATGGATGAATGGATGGAAATGAATTTTCTCTCCTTAAAATGTGGTTCAAACACCTGTTTATTCCTTGCCAAGTAGACTAGAGTCAAGCAAACGCTGAGGTGGAATTTTGTTGTTTGAAAATTATAAATCACAGAAAGACATAGATTCTTACATGTGTTATAAATTCACTGGTCTTTCATAAATACACTTGGAAAGTGTAGCTAAAACCTCTGCATTGTTCTTTTGATTCATCTTCTGAATCCAATTTGTGCTACAGGTTTCCTCTTCTCCCCAAATCATCCCATTTCCAATCCACACGTTCACCTGCTAAGTTTGGGATTTTGAAATCTTCTCTAAACTTGACCTGTTCTAGACTTCTGTGTTTCTAGAATGTCCCACACACTAATCTGCATTTATCTAATTATTTTCTACCTAACTCTAAATTTCCTCAGATTCCCCATTATCCACAGATTACTCAGAACTGTCTAGTCTTGCAGACTCTGTCATTGGAATCCTCTCTCCTAATGAAATTGGTCTTCCCAGTCTGCCCCAGTAAAAGTCTCTGCTCAAGCTAAAGTAGTACTTAGTTCTGATTTTGGCACGCCATGAAAGACTGAAGCAGCTGTACTCAGTTCTTTTGGTTTCCCAAATGTTTAGGTGTTCTGTTGAGCCAGAAATGCCACTTGTGATGAATCACACATACATACACAGTATGTATACAGTCTTGACAACACAAGCTCTTTGCTAACCTCTCTATCCTAACTCCAATGATCTGAAAGGATCTGTGCATATAAGGAGAATAAGACTGCCTTAACCTCCTCATTTTCCACACTTCCCTCCATGTTAGTGAACGAGGCTGCCAACACAAAATACCATAGACTGGTGGCTTACACAACAGAATTTTATTTTCTTACAATTCTGGAGCCAAGAACTTTGAGATCAGGTGCCAGCATGGTCAAGTTCTATTGAGAGTTTCCCACCTTGTAGATGGCTGCCTTGTTACTGTGTCCTCATGTTGCAGACAGAGTTCTAGTGTCTCTCCTACTTATAAAGTCACTAACCCTATTAGATTAAGGTGCGACCTTTATGACTTCATTTAGCCTTAATTATCTCCTAAGGGCCCTATCTCCAAATAGAGTTGTACTCAATGTTAGAGAATTAACATATGAACTTGAGGGGGACATAATTCAGTCTAGAGCACTTCCCTACCACTGTGCCACCCATTATGCTAGTTGTGTGTATGTCATTTTTGAGCCAAAGCTTAAGTTACAAAATGCCTCATGCATTATGGTAATTAATTTAGAACCAGAAAGCTCAATATCAAAAATTTCTGATGAGTTTAATTTTTTGGATAATCTTTTATTTTGTTTCCCAAGGACTCAGAGATACCTGACACTTCCATAACACTGAATAACAGTCGAGTCCAATGATTTGGGGAGCCTACAGTAGCATCAAGCTTGGGTTCAAGTCATGACACTTATGAAAGACCTTGAGTAAATTACTTAATGCTTTGAAATTTTATTTTCTTATCTGACAATGGAAATAATACCTAACTACTATTAAAGGAATGAAAAATGTACATGCTATGAAGAGCTCAGCATACATGCCCAGCATATAGCATATAGTATAAATTAATGGATGTAAAAAAAAGTCAAATTTATTGAGAATTGACCATGAGGCAGATACTATACTAAGCCATTACTTACATTACGTCATTTATTCTTTACAGTATATGCCTACAAGGTAAGGGCAGTTATTAATTCCATTCCATTTATTGACATTTAAACCCTAGCACCCAGTTTTGTTTTGTTGTTGTTGTTGTTTTTTAACCACTCTATCATGTCGCCTCTTAATTAAAAGGTTGAACTAGATGAGCTTTTGGAGCCCCCACCCCAACCTGGACTACTCTAGAATTCAAAGATTATTTCTTCCTTGATATATCTCCCATGGAATTGAGTGGTGGATGGAGCCCATCCTCTCATATGGCCCCAGAGAGTTGTCCACACCCCAACTCTCTTCCCCAGAGAGTTGTCCACACCCACCGAAGTGAACAACCTTCCAGAGCCCTCTACCCTCACTTGATTCCCTTTCCAAAGTTCTGACACACTGGGTTGACTGAACAGGCTATCACAACTGAGTCCTTCCCTAGGATTAGATGTCCTTGTGGAAAGCATCCAGGTACCTTTGTTCTCTTAGCCTGTGAGCTCCTCTTTCTTTTTATCAGGAGAGGTTCAATATAAAGTATAATGTGTGTTGTTTGTATTTTCATTGATGCATGCAATTATTCCAAGATTATGTTCCCTTTGGTTAATTGTATAAACTATAATTATTGCAGGAGGTTATTTTTGACTGTAACTGCTTAAAGGTACAGAAAAGCAACTCTCTTTATCTTCAAATTCAGAAGAAAATTCTACCTCTACCTTTAAGAGAAGCTGAAAGAAATGAGTACCTTTATTTATCTCTACCTGGCTTTGAATGCGCTTTTTAAAAATTGTATTGGTTTGTGCTCAGAACCAGTAAAGCAATAGGGAAAAAATGGAACAAAATGGTTCTTTATGGGTTTCCTATTTTCTCTCTCCACTGTAATTTTTTTTTTTTTTAAAGAACATGCAATGCAGTTCTGCCTCTAGATATTCTCCCTTTGTTCAACATTATTGCCTTTGCCACCTGCCTTGAAATGGTCCTTCAAGGTTTTGATAAATCAGTTGCAAAGGTGTCTGGTTTCATTGTAACATCTCTAAGTGCTTTTTCTGAAAGGCTCCTTTTATGCTACCTAGAGAAATTCACCTCAGTGAGTCTTTGGAGAACCCTAAAATCAGCTCTAATATATCAGAAAGGGAAAGGGTATTATTTTTCTCTCCTATCTTTGCTTTGGAAAGGCACTGAGGGCATTTCAGAGGAAGGAAAGCAAGTAATGAAAGGAAAATGATCATTTTGAGAGACTCCTCTGCAACTGCCTTTTTTTTTTTTTTTTGTACTATGATGCTAAGAAGTTTAAATATGACCTACTGAGGTGTTTCCTTTTTTTCACCCCAGCCAGATGAATGAGGAGATGTTACAGGGACTTACAGACACTGACATCTCCCCCAACCCACCAAGTGAAATTGGCATTTGTCCTTTGCAAGCTCATCTCTAGGATCACAGGACAAAGATTCAGAATAGATGGCCACTGGTTAGGTTGGAAGGAATGAGAGGCATTATCTTATTCTCCAGGGTTCTCAGGAATAAAACTATATATATGCCCACCAGATTGTCCCAAACAACCTACAGATCACTGGTGTATAATGGAGATCCACAGAACTTTAACCAAGAAACTAATTTTACCAAATTATCCAAATGTTCATAAATCAACCAATCCTAGGCTGGTCTGTGATTTTTCTGATTGATGAGTCCATGAGCATAAAGACTATCCAAATTCCATCCTGGGGAATTTTATATGGAATTTTCCCCTGAAGGGGACAGAGATCAGTTGTATGAAGATAGTAATTTGGGGTGTGGAATTAGGCAGTCCATGGAACTGGATGTAGAAGAGACTTGCTTCTTTCTCATTTCTGGATTCTGAGCTAAGAGAAAACTTGGCCACACGGACACAGACTGAGAACAAGAAGCACCATCCAACCTGCACTCTAAGGGAGCAAGAGCAGCACGAGAAGAACGAGAAGCCTCGTCTTCAGGTTCACTCTTGCATCTGAGCTCCAGCCCCAAGAAACAAGTTCTGAGCCTCTGGATAGAGTAGAGAAGCGTTTCTTGCTGGGAACTTCTGGCAAGAGCCAGATCTAAAACCTTTTCTGACTCACCCACCAAGGCACATGAGTGGGTTTAAGGTCCAAATGCCAATTCCATCCTAATTCCATCCTGCAGGAATTGCAATAATTGATTGCTGAGAGCTACAAACTCAGATGCCTAGTAGTTCTGCCATGTCATACACTTAATGTGTACACTGGGAGAAGCAGTGATTGGAATTTGAGTAATCTGGAACTCAGCTATCTTGGGTATTGTCCTTGAGGGGACAACTGAGTCCCATTTTTTCTAACTGGTGACTAAGACATTCTTCTCCTCCCCTCTTCTTCCTCCATCTCATCCCTTTCCTACTCCTGAAAATTGTTATTGATCATACCAATACTGTTTATTGGCTATGGCCTATTCATTGATATACCAACAAGTCTTCAAATTCTATACATCTAGAACTAAACCCATCAACTTCCACCCTTGGCCAAATTCTTGCCTGATCTGTCTTTACGTGCCACTACTCATTCTCCTATTTATCAAAACTCAAAATTTCAGCATCCTTTTGGATTTCTTCCCTGGTCACAAACTTCCTATATCTCCCACCTTTACAACCTCTCATCTCTATGCCTTCTTTATTTACCAGAGCCATTAAGGAACTTCTTACCTTCCTTGCAGACAGAAGGTCCTAGAGCACCATTATTGGTTTCCCTGCCATCTGTCTATTCCAGCTAAAATAAACCCTGCACACTTGCCACACAAGTAATCACCTCATATTACTGTTTTGAATATATCAGTTATTGTTCAAAATCCTCAGTAATTCACTACTGCTTATAATGCTGAATCTAAACATAGTTGATTCTCATTAGGCACTGTAATTATACTCTATAAGATCACTCTGAATGCTGAATTAGTAAATACTGAGCCATTGCTCCTAGGTTCCTGAGAGCTTTTAGCCATTCACTTTTATCAACCCATCTATACATAATCTTCTTTAAGTGTTAAAATGCCCCTTTTTTAATACATGCTGTTGGTTCATGAACATTGAACTCATAACCAACAGCACTATAAGTCATGTATTTTTTCTGTAAGACACATAACAGCCTTCTTCCTCTTAAGGAAACTAGACAACATTTCAACACTATGCTTGGGGGACATTCAACACCAATGCAAAATATCTGGCATTAAATATATTGTAAAAAATGATACCTGATTACTGTGTGAAAGCTATGGGTGTCAAGTGGCTCAGGTTTTTTGCTACTCCGCACATGTCAATGAATGACCATGAAAGGGCCATGAGTATTGACTTTTGGGTTAAAAATAAATTTTAGTAAGTAGGAAAAACTTCAAATATGGAATCATGAATAACGAGGATTAACTATGCCCCATTTTGGATTGCAAAGCCTCCAATAACAAGGTCATTGCCTCTCTCTCTAGTATTACATCCCATTATATCCCTATACCCCACTCCTGCTCAGATGCTCAATCTTTCTGAATTTGCTTCCTATTTTTCTGCCTTTTCTTTCTTCATGCCACTCCCTATTTGTGGCATCAATTAATAATTTTTCAGTTGCAAGCAACAGATATTAGTGAGTACCATCTAAAGAAGCACAACAGAGTATTAATGAGAAGAGTGGCTCACAGACTAAAACTGAGAAATCAAAAACCAGGAAGGCTATGTGCCAGGGAAGCTGAGAGATCCAAGCAAAGGGAGCCCATGGACTTTCTAAGATGCTATCTTCTGCATGACTCCACCCCAGCTAATTCCCTATTACTCCCCCTATCTTATGCCTCCAGTTTTCTAATTCTTAGGAGAGACAACCTGATTGGCCTATTTGAATAAATTGTCTCTTACCCTCAAGGTGTCTCAATCCCAGTAGATAAAATAAGGTGGAATGATAATGGAGCTAATCTGGCTCATTTGCTCACCACTTTGGACAGTGTGACAGAGTCCTTCACCAGTGTAAGACTGGAATCAGGTCTGCTCAGATAGACACAATAATCATTGAACTTTTTTTTCTTCATATCCATAGTCTAGAATTCTACTTATCCTTCAATTTCCATCTGAATATATTACATCATACTCATATTCATATTCAGTCCTATTGTATAGCTATATGAAAAACTTTCTTATCATTCATTCACTTACATATTTAGCAAATATACATTAAGTACCTACCGCATACAGAGATTGTTCTAAGCCTCCCTTGCTCTGGCCTTCTAGAGGGCAGGGACTATGGCCTGTTCATCTTGAAACACCGGCAGAAACTAATAATGGGCCAAATAAATTCCACATGGAATGGCCCATATCCGAGCAGCTTGATTTTATTCAAGAATGAGTTATTTTTTAAAAGTCATGGAGCTTGGTGTAGTTGACTTCCTAGTCAACATTATAACCAATTTTTTCTGTAATTCACTGATGTTATATAATTTACCTCAGAGTGACTCAGGTAGAAGAATTAGATACAACACATTACATAGCAGAACAAAAATGTACACACACAACACACCAGATTCCAGAGGAAAAATTCCAGAGGAAAAATTTCCAGAGGAAAAATTCTCAAAGGCTTCATAAAACATAGTACCAAAAGAGATTATAGAATTCTTTTCTCCAGTTCTGTTAAGATCCATTCACTACTTCAAGTAGCTTATCTATTTGTCAAGAATTAGCACAGTAGGGGCACCTGGGTGGCCCAGTGGGTTAAGCCTCTGCCTTCAGTTCAGGTCATGATCTCAGGGTCCTGGGATTGAGCCCCGCATCAGGCTCTCTGCTCAGCAGGGATCCTGCTTCCTCCCTCTCTCTCTGCCTCCCTCTCTGCCTACTTGTGATCTCTGTCTGTCAAATAAATAAATAAAATCTTAAAATAAGTAACCATGATAGGAGTTGTAAAGTTCAGCCGACATCCCCAAGAAATGATATCCCCCAATACAATGGCGGGGAGGATATACAATGCATAGTATACTGCCTATACTCTGAATTTCTTTATGGGCCAGAGGATCAAAATCTGGACTCAAAACAAAGAATTTATATCATTCTTGAGACTATTCAAAGCTCTTTTCTAAGATAAGATACAGTCTTTGTCCAGCAAGCCTGTGATGAAGTGGGATGTGTTCTGGATGAGACAGGAAGTCCACATCTTAACCTCTCAGTTCAGCAGGCCAGCTCAGCCTCTTGCATGACTAGCCATTCAGCGTACATTTTGGCTGATAGTCTTAACTGTCTGCATTCCTGAAATTTGTACTTTCCCAAATTGACTGCAACTCAGTACCTACCAAAGGCTCTCTTAAAGCCTTTAATTTGCAAGAAAGGGTCTAAAAGAAATGTTAAGAAATATCTTCCTTCTTCCAGGTTCTCCAAGTGAAGTCCCTGTCATAAAGCAAAGTACCTGGACCACAATACCTAGGCTTCTTATAAATGTCTTTGTGGATTTTTACCACTCTCAACTTTTACAGACAACTGACCCTCAAAAAAAAAATTATTTTAATCATGTTTTAAATTTATTTTTATAAGACATTTTTACTTTAAATAAAATAAAACATTTTATTTTTATAAGACATTTTATTTTTATAAAAACATTTTTTTAATTTATATTTTATTTATTTTCGGCATAACAGTATTCATTATTTTTTCACCACACCCAGTGGCTCCATGCAATTCATGCCCTCTATAATACCCACCACCTGGTACCCCAACTTCCCACCCACCCACCAATTCAAACCCCTCAGATTTTTTTTTATAGTCCATAGTCTCTCATGGTTCACCTCCCCTTCCAATTTACCCCAACTCCCTTCTCCTCTCTAACTCCCCATGTCCTCCATGCTATTTGTTATGCTCCACAAATAAGTGAAACCATATGATAATTGACTCTCTCTGCTTGACTGATTTCACTCAGCATAATCTCTTCCAGTTCCGTCCATGTTGCTACAAAAGTTGGGTATTCATTCTTTCTGATGGAGGCATAATACTCCATAGTGTATATGGACCACATCTTCCTTATCCATTCGTCCATTGAAGGGCATCTTGGTTCTTTCCATAGTTTGGCTACCGTGGCCATTGCTGCTATAAACATTGGGATACAGATGGCCCTTCTTTTCACTACATCTGTATCTTTGGGGTAAATACCGAGTAGTGCAATTGCAGGGTCATAGGGAAGTTCTATTTTTAATTTCTTGAGGAACCTCCACACTGTTCTCCAAAGAGGCTGCACCAACTTGCATTCCCACCAACAGTGTAAGAGGGTTCCCCTTTCTCCACATCCCCTCCAACACATGTTGTTTCCCGTCTTGCTAATTTTGTCCATTCTAACTGGTGTAAGGTGATATCTCAATGTGGTTTTAATTTGAATCTCCCTGATGGCTAGTGATGATGAACATTTTTCATGTGTCTGATAGCCATTTGTATGTCTTGATTGGAGAAGTGTCTGTTCATATCTTCTGCCCATTTTTTGATATGTTTGTCTGTTTCGTGTGTGTTGAGTTTGAGGAGTTCATTATAGATCCTGGATATCAACCTTTTGTCTGTACTGTCATTTGCAAATATCTTCTCCCATTCCGTGGGTTGCGTCTTTGTTTTTTTGACTGTTTCCTTTGCTGTGCAGAAGCTTTTGATTTTGATGAAGTTCCAAAAGTTTATTTTCGCTTTTGTTTCTTTTGCCTTTAGAGACATATCTTGAAAGAAGTTACTGTGGCTGATACCGAAGAGATGACTGCCTATGTTCTCCTCTAGGATTCTGATGGATTCCTGTCTCACATTGAGGTCTTTTATCCATTTTGAGTTTATCTTTGTATACGGTGTAAGAGAATGGTCGAGTTTCATTCTTCTACATATAGCTGCCCAGTTTTCCCAGCACCATTTATTGAAGAGACTGTCTTTTTTCCACTGTATATTTTTTCCTGCTTTGTCGAAGATTATTTGCCCATAGAGTTGAGGGTCCATATCTGGGCTCTCTACTCTGTTCCATTGGTCTATGTGTCTGTTTTTATGCCAGTACCATGCTGTCTTGGTGATCACAGCTTTGTAGTAAAGCTTGAAATCACGTAGTGTGATGCCTCTAGTTTTATTTTTGTTTTTCAACATTTCCTTAGCGATTCGGGGTCTCTTCTGGTTCCATACAAATTTTTGGATTATTTGCTCCATCTCTTTGAAGAATACTGGTCGAATTTTTAATCACATGACTGCCTTCTTTCTTTCCATTTTTTTCTTGAATGTATTGTATACTAGATACTCAGTGTCCTTTATACAAACACCTACAGGATAAATTCTTCCGTCAGTGGAATTCAAAGACAAAGTTTGCCCCTGTAGAATGAATTTGAAGTTTTCTTGTCATCAAATAATAAAACATTATGCAACTCATTTCCCTTTTTGTCTCTTTTTTGTTCTAGAAAATTCAAGGTCTGAATTCTGACATTGAGTTTGTCTATTGTAAAGTCATTCCTTTCTGAGGGGTGAAGAGATTTGTATCCCCTTTTCCCCTCCCTTTATTGCTCTATAGTATGCAGTGTTTAATTTTTTGAAGCTGTTTCAGACCTTCAGACACTTTAGAAATAGGTGGGAGATAATCTTAAACCAACGCAGATCTAATTTGTGATCCTTCCCCCATTAATTCAGTCTCCTGTAAAGATCCAAAATCAGGAGTAATATCTCCTTGAGTGCTTGTTCAAATGCTATTCAGCACTGGGAAAAGGGGGGAAAGTAATCTGTGTTTTACTTTCTCAAAGATGCAGCCAGTATGAACATTTGTCTGAACATCAATAACAATTAGATCTTAATTGTAAGGATATGTTCCAAGTAACATTCCATTCCCGAAGGAGCAGGTTTGGGTAATTTGAGCCTCAGATTAATTTTGTCCTTTGCCGTGAAAGTCATGCTAATATTGGATACTAATCAAGTTCAATGTGATGAGGTAGAGGTATAGAGGTATAGATCCTGGACTTGCATCAAACCTTTGCAGTCCTCTTGGCTGATTAAAACCAGACCTATGGAAGAGGAACATTATGTGCTTACTGTTATATTATATTATTATTGCATGTAATTATTTGTGTAGCCCATATTTATACAATAATAATTTAATGAATAAGGTTAGTCAGTTCTTGTAACTCTGATATGATTTCAAACCCTTTGGTTGTCTCTCTCTGCACTGAGAATAAAACCAGAACTCCCTGTATAGCCTATAAGCTATAGGAATGACTTAGCCCCTGCCTAGTCCCCAGGCTCATTTATTTCCAGTACCTTCTGACTCACTCTGTTCCATTTATACTCCAGTCCTTTCTGTTCCTTTAACTTCATATCTATGTCCTTCAACTTCATATCTGTCATCACAGCATCTTATGTGCTTACTGTTCTCTATAGCTTCCTGTCCTCCCATGTCTGGTTCTTCCAATCTCAGCTAAAACAATTATTACATCTCCTGGGAAGATGCCCAATCATTGTCTATCATAACACTTTCCTATTTCCTTCCCAGAACTTGTCATATCTGTCTTGTTCACTGTCCATTATATATATATATATATATATATATATATATATATATATATATTAGTAGTAGTAGTAGTATGTCTACTACTACTATAATAAGCTTCATGAAAGCAGTACCTTACACATATTGAGATCTTTGCATGTAGCTAAGAGCTTTGTTCCTTTTCTTAGATTATTTTGTGGATTGATACAATTGGACCTCCCCAACTCTCAAATGACAGAACAATCCAAAATCAAAAAAGATAGCACATTAGAACCAGAACATCCCTTAGAAGTGATCTAGTCCTTCATTTCATTGAGAACAGAATTTACACATAGAGAAGTGATGTAACTAACCCAAGGTTCATGATGCTAAGACTAGACTGGGACTCTAGTCCAGGCCTCTTATTACCCTTCAGTAAATGCTCTATTTCTTTGGCACCTGTCACCACTGATCTTCCAATGGGTAAAACTTGGCCCAGTTAGGATAATTGAACTGTCCAGGTCTAACCAGACTTTTCTGGTTTTATCACTGAAAGTATCATGTCCCATGAACCCACTCAGTCCTAGACAAATTAAATGGCTGGTCACCCTAAATGGGCCAGTGTCTTATGTTGTGATGTCATCCCGAGTGTTCATGTTGATACATCTTCTCTCCTCCCAGGGTGTGTATTACTACAGGTAATAAAATATGAGCAGTACATGCTCAGATCAACTAAGATGATATTTCCTCAGAAGCTATCACTAGCTACTGATCATCAACTGAAAATCAACAAGCCCAATGTTAGTAGACAGGCCTTGAATTTAGAAACCTTCCTCTTTTTATCAAGAATCTAGGACCCAACAGAATATTCTCTTGGAACAAATGTGTCTTAGTCTGCTCAGGCTGCAGTAACAAAATACTATAGGCTCTGTAGTTTAAGCAACAGAAATTTATTTTCTGACAGTTTTTATAGTATTTTGTTATAGTATTTTGTTATAGTATTTTGTGTTCATAGTGGGTAACCTGCTGGGAGTATCTTTGAGAACAGCAATGAGTATTGACTCTTATTGAAAATATTATACTTGTGCCTTGTATAGGGCTTCCAGGGCCACTATAACAAGATACCACAAACCAGATTGCTTAAATAACACAAACTTATTTCCTCACATTTCTGGAAGCTGAAAGTCTGACACTAAAGTGTCAGCAGGTTTGCTTCTCCTTGGCTTGTAAATGTCTGTCTTTGTGCTGTATTTTCACATGCTTTTTTCCCCTAGTATATGGGAATCATTGGTGTCTCTTACTCTTCTTAAAGGAACACCAGTTACATTGGATTAGGGCCCCACCTTTATGACCTCTTTTAACTTTAATTACCTACTTAAAGGCCCTACCTCTAAATACTATTATATTGCAGATTAGGGCTTTAATATATGAATTACTGGGGATTCACAAAAGGTAAAAAGGAAAAAAAAAATCACAGAAGATAAAGATTCATGGGGTTCCTGGGTGGCTCAGTCAGTTGAGCATCTGACTCTTGATTTCAGCTCAGATCATGATCTCAGGGTTGTGTGATGGACCCCTACATCCATAGAACTCCATTTTCAATGCAGAGTTGGCTTCTGTCCCTCTTCCCTTGCTTGTTCTCTCTCTCAAATAAATAAATAAATCTAAAAAAGATAAAGATTCACAAAATATAAAGAAAAGAGAATCAAAGCACACAACTATGGAAAGTCATCAGTTCACAGAGGAAAATAGCAAGAAAGAATGTAAAGGATAGGGAACTACAAAACTAGAAAACAGTTTCTAAGATGAAATGAGTAAGTTCTTATCCAAAAATAATTACTTTAAATGGAAGTGGTTTCAATTTTTCAGTCAAAAGGCAGAAAAAGCATGGCTCAATATATAACACCTCTAAGAGACTCACTTTAGCTTTACTAACACACAAGGCTCTAAAAGAATTGAAAAAAAAAAGGTATTCTATGCAAGTGGAAGCCAGAAGAGCTGTGGTAACTATACCTATATCTAAGAGAACAGACTTTAAGCCAAATATGATAACAAGATATGATAATAATGACATTCTTTTTAGAGTCAACTCATCAAGAAGATATAATAACCCTAAGTATATATGCACCCATTATTGGAGTATCTAAATGTATTAAATACTAACAGATCTGATGGGAGATATATACAAAAGTAAAAAAAAAAAATAGTAGGAGACTTTAATACCCCACTTTCAACAATGCGTAGATCATCCACGCAGAAAATTAACAAGGAAATTGTGATGCTTGAACCATACTTTAGACTAAAAGAACCTAAGGCATATACAGAATATTCCATCCAACAGTGGCAGAATACACCTTCTTCTAAGTACACAGGCAATATTCTCCAGGATAAATCACAAAACAAGTCTTAGCAAATTTAAGTTTGAAATCATACCAAATATCTTTTTAAACCACAATAATATGGAACTAGAAATCAACAATAGGAGGAAAGCTAGAAAATTCACAAATATGTGGAAATTAAACAACACACTCCCGAGCAACCAATAAGTCAAAGAAGAAATAAAAAAAATATCCTGAAACAAATGAAAATGAAAACACAACATACTGAATCCTATGAGATGCTCCAAAAACAGTTCTAACAATAAATGCTTGCATTGAGAAAAAAAGATCTCAAAAGAACAATCTAACTCAAGGACCTATAAAAAGAACAAACTAACCACAACTAACAAAAGGAAGGAAATAACGAAGATCAGAGCAGAGCAGAAATAAATGAAACACAGACCAGAAATAAAATAGAAAATTTCAACTAAACCAAGAGCTGATTTTTTAAAGATAAACAAAATTGAGAAATATTGAGAAATATTAGCTAGATTAAGAAAAAAAAAAGGAAAGACTACAATAAATAAAGCCAAGAACGAAGGAAGAGACATCACAACTGATACCACAGAAATGTAAAGAATCATAAGAGACTACTATGAATAATTACACACACACAACTGGATCAACTGGAAGAAATGGATAAATTCCTAAAAACTGCAACCTACCAACAATGAATCATGAAGAAATAGAAAGTCTAAACAGACCAATAATGAACAAAGAGATTGAATTGGAAATCAGAAACCTCCCAACAAAGAAGAGTTCAGGACCAGACAGTTTCACTAGTGAATTTTACCAAAAGGTTTTTTTTTTTTTTTTTTAATTAATCCCAATCCTTCTTAAACGCTCAGAAAACTGAAGAGGAGAGAATACTCCCAAACCCATTTTATAAAAGCAGTGTCATCCTGCTATTTAAACCAGACAAGGACATCACAAGAAAAGAATATTATCAGCCAATATTCCTGATGAACATATATTTGTATTTCCTATGGAACTGAAAAACTGTTCTCCAAAGCTAAGTGGAAAAGGTACAGTTATTCCTCATCTTCTCCAATACTTAGTATTGTCAATCCTTCTAAACTTAACCATTCTTAAGTGTATATACAATGTCTCTGTGTTAGGAGGACAAAACCCTTTTCCAGAAGCCTTCCAGCAGACTTAATATATTGGTTGTGGCTTGGTCTCATGCCTATTGCTTAGCTACAAGGGCTGTGTCTTATGTCCATGCCTTAGAAGGTGTGGTGCTTTCAGCCTCTAGAGTAGGCGATGATTATTCAGTAAAAATGAAGAGAAATGAAATGAGTGTTATGGACAACTCTCAATGCTTCCCCAGCATCCCATGGCTCACTGGTTTAGATCTACCACAAGCTGCTGAATGTAGTGATATGGACTTGATAACTGAGTTCTTTTAAAAAGAGGATAAAAAGGCAAAGCAGACTCAAGTTCTGCATTTGGGTTCTTAGAGACAGTTGGCATTGTTGGGAAAGGTGTAGAGCCAGATTTGGTTCACACACACTGTATTTGCAGAATCAGACTCCTTTGACCCACAGCCCTTTCAGTGGTCCCTGAGATTTTGAAGTACAGTTCAGTTTTCCTGATTCTTTCAAGAACTTTACTAGTTATCTGGAGGGAACAAAATCACCCCTACCCTGAGGAAATCAAGAGTGAGTGGATCAGAATTGGTTGTCATCACATCATTAGTTCAAGTAAGAGATAAAGCAAGAATCCTTGTACCTCCCCACTCCTTTGGGTCTTGATGAACACTCTAGTTTCTTTCCTATCAAGAGTGCCTTCTGAAAGCACTGGTGTTTGAATGAAAACCTTAGGAATCGTCAGGGAGATACTCTTCCAACAGTCTCCAGTGTGTTCCCAAGTCTTAGGCATGTATTTGCAGAGAAAGACTATCTACCTTGCTAGTCAAATTCAAGTCAATCATCTCTCTTCTTGGGTGTTTCAAGACAGTGACAATATAATGGTAAAAAGCCTTTGTTACAGTCCATGTCACACATTAAAAATATGAGCATGATAGGAACCAGAGTTTGATCTCCATTTTTATTTATGCAGATACAAAAGGCTATTTGGATTAGTAATTATGTTTTTGGCATTTCCTGGGGTTTCAAATTACTTACTGGAAACAGCCTGCTGAATTCAAATACTGGATTCTAAATTTCTTATTCATCTCTAAGCCATTGCTCAACAAAGATAATAGAAATGCTGCACCAGTAAGTAACAACTTGGAATGGAAAGTAGATCATTGGAATTCAGAGTGGATTTTTAGGATTTTGGTAACAGCTTCTTACAAAAATTTTAGTGGACTTACCATGTAACTGAGACAGATTTGAAGTTTCCGTTTGTTTTTGTTTTTGTTTTCTTTTTCAGTTCTGTTATTATGGAGTTGTTTGTTTCTATGGAAAATCTAGCATTTTTTTCAAGTCTTGCCAAGGATATGTCTGTGTTATGTAATTTACCAACATGTGCTTCAGTTCGGTTTTCAAATTTCATTATGCCTACTGCCATGTATAGCAGTGGGTGCATGTGTGTGCAGAGAAAGAGAGAGACTCTTTCAAAATTGCCTCAAGAAGATACTCAATATCCAGCCGGTAGTAGTCTATGAGAGCCAATTTCTTAATAGGGAAGGAGATAATTATGAGCATGAACACAGTACTTTTGGGACTCCGTCTCTCAGATTCCCTGGAGAACATATGTTCTCAGAGCCCAGAGGGAGATTTCTGCCACCCCCACTCAGCATGCCCTCTGCATAACAGGCTGACTCTGAGATAAGGGAGAGAATCATTCTTCAAACAACCCTTTCCCTATCTTCCACTAATGATAATGGCAAGTTCGGTGCATTGCTGTCCTACTTTAAAAATCTACTCGTGTGTGTGTGTGAGAGAGAGAGAGAGAGAGAGAGAGAGAGAGAAAGAGAGAGAGAAGGTAGGGGGAGAGAGAGAGAGAGAGGCTATCTTCTACTCAAAAACAGAAAAAAGGGGGCACCTGGGCGCCTGGGTGGCTCAGTGGGTTAAAGCCTCTGCCTTCGGCTCAGGTCATGATCCCAGGGTTCTGGGATTGAGCCCCACATCAGGCTCTCTGCTCAGCAGGGAACCTGCTTCTCTTCCTCTCTCTGCCTGCCTCTCTGCCTACTTGTGATCTCTGCCTGTCAAATAAATAAATAAAATCTTAAAAAAAAAAAAAAAACAGAGAAAAAGCATAAGGCATACTGCTCATTTCCTCCCATTACAACTGGCTTTATGTTCCTAGGTCAAGAGGCAGGAGTCTTATTAACCAAGGGTTAGCTCCATGCACATATTAACCTTGTTGCATTTTTATCTTTATCGCTTCTTCTCTTTCCCCCTTCCCAGTGTTCTGATCACACACTCCCCAACTTCATGGCTCTCCCTCCCCTCCTCCATCACTAATGCCTGGGAGGGGGTCTGATTAAGTACCAGTTCCCATTGTAGAGGTGACTCGAAGCAATGATACTCCGCATTTTCCCACACAACACACGTGATGGATGCCACTCACAAGCCAGACATACCTGCTGAAGATCTAAAGGGGCATGTATAATTCCCAGCCCCCAGCCAGTGATAACTCCTCCCTTTTCTCTCACAAGCATAGACAAAAATCTAAATGCAGGTAATTAAGAGAAAGCTACTGCAGGGATAATGTTGAATCTTCTTGAATGTACAAAGAGAAATAATTTGCATGTTGCATTACTTTAAATGTAATTAGCGATAAATTACTTCTGTCACATTTTACCACTGTAACTCTTAATGCTGGCTTTCCTTTCCAGATTGTTTCTCCATCCTTCCCATTCTACTTTGTGCCCTGGGAAGATCTTTTTGATCTGCTTCTCCTCTGTTTCTTTATCTTCTAGCCAGTGGAGACAGTATCAGAATCTTGCCTGGAGAAAAGGGAAGCTATTGCATTTGTTCTCATCTCTTTCTCTGCTGGCCATGGACCCTCTTCCAAAGGCCACTTGACTCCTGGCAGGGAGCGTTCTTCCATACTGGCAACCTTCGCTGTAGCTACAGCTCTCTCCAGTGTCCAAGAATGATACCCTCCTCCATTCCCCCAGGGGTAAGGAAAGAGGGGACTTGGAGACGTCCTTGTTATTAACCCAGGGGTGCTTAACCAACTTGGGTTGGTTGCTGGTTCCTCCTAACTTTGTTCATACATTTGTAACACAGTCGAGTGTTCTACTGCGTCCTCTCTTCCCTGCAGGACCCTAATTTTACAGTTGAGAACAAATTGCTTAGATTAACACCCCTCCCATGAGTTCTGATGCTTAATAGGACATTGTTCTTGGTAATGCATGAAGACCAAAATCCCCTGATGTATAAAAGGAATCTCTCTAAAGTGGTGGATTTGGATTCTGGCAACTGAGAGTTAAATTATTTGAGTATGAGATATCTATTCCTCATTAGTACAGCCTGTATGGCCTTTATCTTTCTGAACTCCTAGAGCACAACTTTCTTTCCAGGCTTTTTCTCTTTACCAGATACTCTCTTTTGATCTATATTTTAAGGATCAAATTTATGGCCAAGAATCCATAAAGCCTTTCTTGACCCATGTTTTCCCTCCTTAATCCACTATCCCAGAGTTTAAAGCAATCCCTCAGGGAACACACCCAACACACACACACACACACACACACACACACACACCTTATAACAACTGTAATTTTCATACTCTAAATATTAATTCTCACTATTCACCAGACCTCAGACAATGATGTTATTCATGATCTGAGTTTGTCTCTTGTATAAACTGGCATTACAGTAAATAATGTAAAAGCACGTCATTGACTTCAGAGTCAGAGGAGTTGGGTTGGAGGCTTAGATCTTCCACTAGCCCACTGTATGTGTATGTGTTGTCTAACTTTGCTATACATCTGCTTTCTGAAAGGAGAAATATATAACAATATTCTCATACAATTGTGAGATATATTGGGATATTTGTCATGTTTTTAAGATTTGTGTTTGTTGCATAGCCAATGCTAAGTAAATATTAGCTAAAACAAACACAGAAGGAACAGGTTGAGTTTTTTCCATTGAGCTCCTTGAAGGTAACAGACTGTCTTCACATCTTTGTGTTCTCCTCAATTAGATTTCCAATATATCCTATGGAGATAGTAACTGTAGCCATCAATGAGACCAGCCTCATATAAAAATTTATTCAGGCTACTTAGACCTTCCTTGGTAGAAACCATGTTTTAAAAGTTTCCAACCAGTCCTTTGGGTCCCTGGATGTGCTTTTTCTTTCTGCTTAATTCACTCAAATCATAGATGCCCACTTTTGCATTTATAGGTTGTCTTTTCATTATTCTTTTAGCAAGGAATCTAAATTCCCTTCTCCATATTTTGCCATCCTTGTTCCAGCTTTTTGGAAGCTTCATACAGGTATTTATCTCCTTTGAAGATTATTTTCACATTGCTTTAAAAGCAAAGGGCGCAGTTCCTGCCAAATCTAACTGCAGAGGATAGAGGAGATCATTAGTTGACTAAATATTTCCACAACAAAAGTTGGGAAATTTCACCCCAAGGGTATTGGTATTTCCAGCCATTCTCTATGGATCAACAATTAGACCAAGTTCATCTATCAATTATGAAACAGCCCAGAAAGAATTTGGACTTTTATTTTTGCCAAGCAGCAAAACAAACTGAAAAGTGTGGAAAATACCACACAAATGCCCAAATTAATTTATTTCTGTGTCTGTGACTGTTTTCCCTCTTCACCAGTCAGAAGTTACTGAATCCAAGTCAATATTTCTTTTACCACCTACTATGTGATAGGCAGTCTGTATACCCACTAAAAGAACTCTTTTGAAATGAAGTCTAATTTAATTAAAACCATCCCTATGATGCATCTGCGTTATTTGAAAAAAGTAGATTCTTTTCTTTTTGGCCAGAATGGTCTCATCTGTGAATGAATTCACCAGCTGCAATGGCTTCAGGTTCTCCAAAGATGGTAGAGTGGACTGTCCATAGATTCTGGAGTCACTTTTCATCCTGGCTACAGTTACCAGCTCTGTGGCTGAGTAAGTTGTTTTGTCTGTGTGATCCTCTTTCCTCCACTGAAAAATGAGTGTAATAGGATTTACCTCACTATGCAGAGCTGAAGGATGAATGCAATAGGGCAGGGAAATATCAGTTTCCCTCATCACTTTATATTCATGCATTTTACATATCATCTAGGACATGCTGGAACAAATGCAAGCCCTACATAACTTGGTTTTTGCTTCCTTATTTAATGACCACAAGAGCAGAAATTTGACCTGATTTATTTTGTGTATCTTCTATTTCTATGAAAGAAATAACTTGGGCTTTGATATGAGATTATTGAAATTTATCTTTTGATTACAGGAGGGAAGTCCTTGTCTTGAATCCTACATGCACATCTATCTCAGATTAGTAGATTAGTGAAAATTCGGATAATAGCCAACGTAAACCTTTAGTGCTAAGGTTCTAAATAAATTGAGTTCTGAGGCTTTATGTCTTTTTCTTCCACTTAAGTGGGAACTCTAACCGCCTATTCTGGGGAAATCTCCTTTGAAGAAGGCCAGGCCTGTTGGTGGGTACCATGGTGCTAGCTGTGGAAGACAAATTAGGCTAATTTAAGTAACAAAAATCCCCTAGATTGGATATTGGATAGCTCACAACAGAACTAAGGTCAGAAATTGGGGGGTGAGGGAAGACAAACAAACAAGGGAGGTTGGGCACCATTAAGATCCTGTGGCAGAAACAGTCTTTGTGGACTGATGCCACCAACCTTGACACTTTTGAGAAGATGTTAAGTTCTAGCAGAGCTACCATAATTAATCTCTGTTTACTCCTGTATAGTTGGGCTACATTCTTGAGATTCATGTCCTAGTTATGCAAAGGGAGAGAAGAGGGACTTTGATTTCAAGCTACCATGATTCTTTAAAAATATGTAGGTAGTTAACAATATATAGGTATAATTGAAAATTGCTAAAAGAGTAGATATTAAAAGTTTCCATTACAACACAAACATTTGTAACTATGTGAGATGATGGATGTTAACCAAATGTAGAGTGGTAATCATTTTGCAACATATACATCTACAAAATCATTTTGCTGTACACTTAGCTAATACAATGTTGTGTCAATTATAGCTCATACTCTCATGAACCCACATAGAAATGTGTTCTCTGAAAGGCTATGGCTGCATTTGGACAGACATAAACTTTCTAGGATGATCTGGCTGTGCACCCTGTATTTAACTGAGTCTGGCCTCCAAATTTTGTCACACTCAGTGGTGAAATTTCTCTGGAGCCCTGTAAGATTACCAGTGAGCATATCCATGCAGTGAGACATCTATGATGGAGACACTGATGTTGACTTACGCTCAAACATGAAAACTGGAATACGAGTTGCTGAGGTATTTGAAGACATCATGTTAAAAGCTTCTTGTTTGACTTTCAGTGCTGAACAGTGTTTGTTTGTTCCCTTCATTTCAGGCCACAGAAGATTAGTTTTGCCAGAATAAGAGAGATAGCTAAAAGGCAAAATAGCAGCTAAATGAAAAGTACTTTGATGAAAGTGCATTGCGGTAGATAAAAGCATTTATTATGTTTGGAATCATTTAGGCCTGGGTTGGAATCCAGCCCTCCAACTCTTTTCAGGATGACAAGTCTTGGTATGGTGATTTAAAGTTCTGTGAGCCTCATCTATAAATACGGATAACAGTGTCCCCTAGAAATGGACAGTTGTGAGCATGAAAGATGATCTATTTAAAGCACTCAGCTGGGGCACCTGGGTGGCTCAGTCGTTAAGTGGCTGCCTTTGGCTCAGGTCATGATCCCAGGGTCCTGGGATCGAGTTCCGCATCAGGCTCTCTGCTCAGCGGTAAGGCTCCCTCTCCCACCCCCCCCCCCTGCTTGTGTTCCCTCTCTTGCTGTCTCTCTCTGTCAAATAAATAAATAAAATCTTCAAAAAATAAAAAATAAAGCACTCAGCCACACTACAGCCCAACCAGCACTAGATCCTGTCTGCCCCCAACTCTTCCTCACTCACAGAAGAAAATAAAGAAGTCAGCTTGGCTCTTTAACTATAAAGCATGAGATTACTAGAAGCCGTTGAGTAAAATTCAAAGGTTAGATGCCACCAGTGAAATAAAACATCAGTGTAGAAAAGAGAGGGCATGGAGCTCAAGCAAAGAGGAGACAGAGCTGTGGTATCGGCATAATTCCTGTATTAGGGGAAAGCCATTTGACACTGGAGTCACTTGTGAAAGAGGAATCTTCAAAATAAGAGAAGTAATTTTCACAAGGCACATGCTGTGTATCAAGCTGTGTCCTTTACACACCCAGGTCCTGCTTGGGGCACTCCGTCCCATGGTGTCGTTAGTAAAACTGAGGCACAGAAAGGCAGTGAGTGGATTCCTTCTGACCTCAGCTCCACTGCTTTCCAGGTCAAATGGTAGAAAACAACTTCCTTCATCAGCCCGAGTTTCTGTCTCTTCCACTGAAGAAAGCAACCAGCAAATTTGAGCCATTTCAAATTGGAGTTTGGGTCAAGTATTAGCTGTGATCTAGTCAATAATAATGAAGGCAGGCAGGGAGAGAATGGTGTCTCTGAATAAACATGAAGTTTCCACTGTTAACCACATACATGGCAAGGGTGAGGGAATTGGGGGCCGGAGGTGGCGGCAGGAACATTGCATCGGCAAATCCAGGAGGCCCCATTCACATTTTAGTGCTGTAAAAAAAAAAAAAAAAAAAAAAATAGACTTAAAGATAGAGATACAGCAGTAAGATAATTTCATACCCTGTCAATGTTAATGTTACCCTTATGCATTAACTGGCTCACCCAAGTATTATTTAATCTAAGATAGGAATGGGCAAACTATCACCCATAGCCACATGTTTTTGTAAATAAAGTTTTATTGGAACAACCACATCCACTTGCTTATGTATAATCTAAAGTTTCTATCCTTCAATCTCAGAATTGAGGAGCTTCATAAGAAACCATATGACCTGGAAAGCCAAAAATAATTAGTGTCTGGTCCTTTGGGATGTGTGCACACATCCCAAAACACATCCCAACACACTTTGGAAAATTTGCTGGCTCCCTGGCCTGGGGTAATGTACTTATGTTTGAATTTGCCATTTACTATTTAATTAGACCCCAGATATTTAAAAGTTACGTATCTACTGGTTGATTTCTACAAGTTAGAAAGCATAACCAGAAGGCTATAGCTTTATTGCTCTGTAAGATATTAACCAGTTTAGAACATTCCAACAAATTCATTTCTGTATTCCCCTTGACCTACTGACTATATAAATTCCTTTCCTTAAATTCTCCTTTGAGGGACGCCTGGGTGGCTCAGTGAGTTAAAGCCTCTGCCGTCGGCTCAGGTCATGATCTCAGGGTCCCGGGATCCAGTCCCGCATCAGGCTCTGTACTCGGCAGGGAGCCTGCTTCCTCCTCTCTCTCTCTCTCTCTGCCTACCTCTTTGCCTACTTGTGATCTCTGTCTGTCAAATAAATAAATAAAATCTTTAAAAAAAAATTTATCCTTTGAGCCAGATTTGCCATCTCAAGGATCCCCTCACTAATATTAAGTTGAAGAGATGTTTGATCCATGTTCATTCTATTTTGCATGAGTCATGTTTTTAACGTGTGGGAAGTTCTAATTCGGCAACTCCAAGGGACACCTTCAAATACAATGTGAATGGAGAGGGTGCTAAGTCTCAAGACGGGGATGGTAATACTGGAGAACCAGTACCTCATTTAATGCACACAACAACCTTGTAAGGTATGTTAACCTACAAAAATGGGGAAACTAAGGTAATAGCAAGACCCATCTCACTGGGTATTTTTTGGTGGTAAAAAAGATAGTGCAAGTCAAGTATTTAGCACAATACTTACTGCTTAATATTTATTCATTAAATTCTTCTTCTTATTATTATTATTAATGGCATTATCCTGTATATAACCTGTTTCTTCAGGTGAAAGTAATAGACGTTTGACTCCTATTAGCATGAGCAAACAAAATTTATAAAGGAAGTTATTAGAGTAAGTACCTTGTGCTCATAGAATCAAAGGAAGGGCACCTCTTCTCCACATTGGCTAAGGCTCAGAGGTGAGAAAGCCAGCCATGCCTTAGAGATGCAAGTGATTTGGTTTCACAGGACTGTAAACCCTGATCTAATATGGAATTGGCCTCATTTCTTCTACCCTGTAAACTGAAGCAGAGATTATAATTTCCTTACCTTTGGATCCCCATGTTGCTCAGCATGGTGCCTGCCACTTAGTACATGTTCAGTAAAAATGTCTTGAGTTAAATTACCAGCCTGTTGTTGGGGTTGGTAAGTACGTATGGCTAGCGAAAAAAAAAAAAAAGAAAAAAAAAAGTCAAGATCTATAGAAATAGCAATATATCTGATTTTGGTGGTACAGATGGAGGCCAGGTTGGGATGAGGGCTTTGAATGGTAGCCTGAGGCTACATTTCCTCTTCACAACTATAAAATGAGACAAAGCTAACATTTCCAACACAGCTTGAGTGTCCAGACATCACTGTTGTGTTCTCTTTCTGTTGTCGGAATCTTTCTCTGCTTTGGGGGAAGTGGAGAGATAAGACCTATTCCCGTTAACCCCTAGGGGCACAAGATTGGCCACCTTTATTACATTATGGGAGCTGTCTGCCTCAATTGCGCTGACAAGACCTGCCAGGCCTGTGCACACATCCTGGTCCTTCTAATCCCTTCAGTTCCATCACCTGGACGTTTTATTTGAAATTGATTTTTAAATGTCTGAGTAATTGAGGTTTATGTGTAGTTGCCTCTCTGCAACAGAGGTAAGCTGAGGCTGCTTATAGCCTCATTAAATGCTGATTAAATGTGATTGCATTACTGGAGACCCCGATTGGTGCCATTCCTCAGGGCACCTATCAGAGAACAGATTCTGCACTTGGCAGATTCGAGTCTGGAGAGCAGAAACTGTACAGAGCCGGGCTTTGCATCCTCTGTTCACCTTCCACAGATGACCAGCTCCCATAGGAGGGTTATTTTCCAGACTTCTCATCTGTGGTACACATACAAGCCTTTAGACTCTGGTAAAGGCAAAAGATCCACTTTTTTCCCAAAGACATGAGACTCTCACCGGAGTCAATCTTATGACCCAGAGTTCTGAGGTGGGAAGTGTAATGTCTTTTGGCACAGATCTAATGACCTGGAAAGTTCTAGAACCTCTCTTTCCATCTTTCTCCCCCTGCCAGTGTCCCACTCATACCCTGCATGTATGGCCCCGGACTTGTTCTTTACCAAACAAATTGGTCTTCAGATTTGGCACAAAAGGGTCATAAGAGGGCCTTTAGGGAACAAAAGAGACCACTAGGAATGGTTGTGATCTTAAAGACATTCTCTGTCCTCCTCATTCTTGTTAATAGCTTTGCCACTGCCCATTGCCCGAGGCACACAATTTTGAAGTGGGAATTGATGGGGGCAGACAAGTTTTGATGTTGAAGTCAGGAAGTCCGGGGTTTGAATCTTACCTCAACTCATTACAGCTTGGGTAGCCATGGGTAAAATCCTGAGTCTCTGGCTCAGTTACTTCATCAATGAAATGGGTGTATCAGAGCCTCCTTCACAGGGTAAGGCTGTGAATACATCATGAAGTAAGACATGTAAAAGACTGGGCATAAACGAAGAATTCAGTCAATGTGAGTCCTTCTTCCCTAAAGGGATTGTAAAGCTCATCTAAAAAACAAAGAAACAAAAACAAATTTAAAAGAAACTACACCTGACCCCCCCACACTTTTTTTTTTTTTTTTGTCTTGGATTCTCCATTATGGATCATGAGCTCTGGGTTGTATAAAAAGGCATCAACAATGTTTTGGAGGAAAAAGAAGGAAGGTCAAAAGGCAGGGTTCTGAGACCTCCAACCTCTCCTGGAACATACACTATCAGGAGCAACTCACTTTTAGTCTATTTTATGTATTGGGGTTCTATGTAATATTTCTACTGAAAACTTTACACAGCTTTAAAAAGAAAAATTGACTACTATTACTGTATTAGAAAATTCATCGTGTTCACAAGGTGAAGTTAAGAAATCCCTATTTCCCATCACACTGCAATGTCTTCTTAGCACACCAGGTGGCAGAAGCTCCTTGGCATGTATGTGAAGAAATTTCACAATCTGTCTGGACTAGTGCATCACTAAAGCTTTTGCAGTAGAGAACAGAATGCACAGATTCAGTTAATTAAAGGCTAAGCCTCTAGGATTTGGAGTTCTCTCTTTTTTTAAGCCAAACCCAGAGCAGCTAAGTTCTGTACTTGGTCTTCCCAGAGTTGTTCCTAACGTATTGTCTGTCTCTATTCTAGCACCTTGCACTGAGCAGCACATTGTGTAGGAATTCAGCAAGTGTTGGTCAATAGAAGGTTCTCCATTCCAAGTAGGTCAGACCTCAATTCTCATAGTTTGTGCTGATTTTCCCTGAAAGGCCCCAGGAATGTATGCTTTGTACTGAACATGTGTCAATAAAACAAACTAAGAGAGAAGCTTCGGGAGAGGGATATGGCAGGGAGGACCTCACCGGGGAGGCAACGATTGAGATGGTCCCTTCCGGAGTTAGGACTTGGAAGAGAAGAGAAAAAGCAAGTGATTCTTGGCAGGATCCAGCGTCAGAGCAGAAGTGAAAGGCAAGGCTGAGCAGAGTGTGTGGATAAGAAAAAGATGTGAGATTCAAAAGAAATGGGAAAATGTGTTTCCCTAGGTGATACATAGAAAATGTTGGGTCCCTGGGGTGCCTCGGTGGCTCCATCAGTTAGGCGTCCGACTCATGGTTTCGGCTCACATCATGATCCCAGGGTGCTAAGAAGGAGCCCCACCATAGGTTCCTGTCTGAGCAGGAGTCTGTTTCTCTCCCTCTGCCCCGCCCCTCACTCTCTCTCTAAAATAAATAAATAAATATTTTTGGAAAAAGAAATTCTAAGAAAATGTTGGGTCCCTGTCTTCATTTTTGATCAGAGAATTCAGCCACTGTTAAGCAGTGCAAATAGAGATCTTCTCCCAAAGTATTTAGCCAGGAATCTGTGTCCCTTTCCAAAAAGGAGAAGAGATAAGTAGGGCAAAAGGTTAGGCCACCATTTATTGGACATTAGTATGTGGCAGGCACTTTACTAGACACTTAAAGTGGGCTCATTTAACACAAAGAGCGACCCTATTCATACATTCATTTATTCATTCAGCATAAATATATTCAGTGTTAACATGTTCTGGGCTTTGTATAAAAGCTCAGAATTTTAATATAGCAGTGTATAAAACACCTCGCATCCCCCTCCTTGTGGAACTTACATTTGTAGGGGTGAGAAGAACAATAAAATAATCAACTAACACTTGGTAAGCATGTAGAAATATTGGGTATATTTCTGGATATACCCAGAAATAGGTATCTTCAAATGCTATACTTTTAACCCCAAGGCCTTTCTCATGCTCTTGGCATCATTGGGAAATTTCTGTTCTTTTCCCTTGACATACTTTCATTCTCTGAAACAAAGGAACCAGCCAAGGTCCACTGAATAACTTTGAGAAACCTACAAGGCCCCATGCCTGCCCTTGGGATGATTTTGAGTTCTGCAGAGAGGCTTTTTATTACAGGAGTCTTGAACACTACATACTCCCTCCACAGATGAAATCACATCATTGCTTTTAACCCATCTCAGTTCAGTTCCAGGTATGAATTTATAGACTGCTGCTTCCAGGCCCCAGCAGTGTCACTGTGACTTAATACTCTGATTTTACAGTTTTCCTGGTTTAGTCACTTATTGGAGCCTTTGGGTATTCTTCCCCTCCCTACTTCTTCTTAAAGAAACATGCTCATAGCCCATAGCAAAACTAAACACAGTAGAGTTCACATCTACACAATTAGGGACAAAGGGGTTCCCCTCTGCAGGCTCTGTCCTGGAAATTGACTTCCCAGTCATCTTTAATAAAGGTTCTTTAATGAAAGTCTCATCTTTGAGACCGAGGCAGGGTTTCCTGTGAAAGTGAAGAGCCTCCAACTACAAAATATTATAAGTGGCATACAGTGTTTCTCAAAATGATTTCAGAGCATTTATGTATTATTTATGTATGCATCTCTCTTCCTCTCTTAATATAAGCAACTCTCACTGAACTAAAACAATTTGGGGGATCCAGGTGGTAGATCCAATGTGTGTCTGTGTGTGTGTGTGTGTGTGTGTATGTGTGTGTGTGTCTTGTGTGTGCTGGGGGAGCAGGAGGAGATTTGCATTCCCTTCATTTGTTATTTTTCTTTGTTCACTGAAATGTGGCATACACATTAAATACACATTTCTCTCTTCTAGAAGAAAAATCTCTAAAATAAACAAGAGAGAAAATTCCCCCCTCTTCTTAGCACTTCTGTTTAAGGGAGAAAACTCAGAAGATAAGTGCTAAGACATGCAATAGTTTTAGAGAAAACACATTATGTTAGACCCAACACAGAACATTCAAAATGTCTGTCTTCAGAGACTGACCTATCTATAAAAAGCATACCCACGTATTCTGTAGAAAGCATCAAGGAAGAGCCTTGGGTGAGGAAAGCGAGGGCAAAGGGAATGTGAACAGGATCAGCAGTACATACACTTCTCAGTATTCCTGGAAGTGCTCCCAAAGATGACACAAACCTATTAAAACTGTCCCGCTTTAGGAACCCCCACATAACCCCCTTAGAGTAACCAAAGTTGCCAACAGTGTCACCTTCAATGAATCTCAACTGCAGATGAAATAAAAGCCCAACTCCTCCTCTCAACGTTCAAAACTTCCAAGGTCAAGACCCTACCTCTTCTGGAACATACACTATAAAACTCATAGAAAATTATAGAAACTCATAGAAAATTATATACCCCTCTTGGTCATAGAAGCCAGGCTTCTGCCACCCCAAGGATATTACTGTCTTCCAGTTACTCTGTATCTTTCCCCTGTATATTTACAGTGATGGGTCTAAAAAAGAGATTAGCTAAGTACAGAAGGAAGACAGAACAGAGAAGGGAGCCTGGGATGAACCCCAGGGGCACTCCAGTATTTAGAGAGCATAGTATAAGAAGGCAGAGAGAAAGACAGAAAGAGCTATTCCTGAAATGGGAAGAACCGAAGGAGAGTATGGATCTCAGAAACCAAGAGAAGAGAGGGTTTTAAGAAGCAAAGAGTGGTTAACTGCCAAGTGACCCTGAGAGTGAAGTGAAGAAGGAAACACGCCTATTGGTTGTGTTAATATGGACATCATGGAGTTGTCTTCATGGGATGTAAAAGCAGGAAACCCAGCTGAGGGTGTTTGAGGGAGAAGGGCAGATGAGGGGGAATGGAGTTCTCTCAGGAATTACACTCTAGAGGGCATTTTCCAAGATAGCTTAACCTAATCTTTAACAAGTCCATGACATAGGAAAAAAAAATGTGTGTGTGTGTGTGTGTGTGTGTGTGTGTGTATTCCAGACTGAATTCCATTTAAGGCAAAATCATGTAAAAGATAAAATCAGTTCCAACATAGAGACCTTATTTGGATTGTTACTCAACTAAACCAACAAGAAAAGACAGTTTGGGTATAATTGAGGAAATGTCAATCTAAATTAGGTATCAGATGATGTTAAGGAATATTTGTGAATTGTGTTACGTGTGATGACGTTATCATGGTTATGTAATAAAACGCACTTATTTTTAAGGAATGCACTGAAATACATAGAATTGGAATGTCATAAGGTTTGATATTTGCTCTAAAATGTTGAAACAAAAAATGAAAAGAGAGATGAAGGAAATATGACCAAAGCTAATAATTTTTACATTTGTATGGGGAGTACATGGGGGCTCATTATAAAGTTCTACTTTTAAGTATCCTTGAAATTTATCATAATAAATGTCACAAAATAGTTGTACTGTGAGGGAGAACAGAGAAATAGGACAGTAGCTAGAGAAGAATGTAGGTCAAGGGAAATTTGGATTTTTCTTTAAGACTCTTTTTAAAGAACAGTTTTAGGTTCATTAGAAAATTGAAAGTGAAGAGATTTCCCATGTACTTCATGCCCTGACAAATGCATAGCCTCCCCCATTATCACTTCCCTCCACCAGAATTATAACATTTGTTACAACTGATGAGCATACATTGATACAATGTAATTACCCCAAAGTTCAAAGTTTACCTTAGGGGTCACTTTTGGTACTGTACATTCTTTGGGTTTGGACAAGTGTATAATGACATGTATCCATTACTAGGATATCAGAATATTTTTACTGCCCTAAAAATACGTATTCTGCTTATTCATCCCTCTACCCTCCACCCAACCTGTGGCAACCACTGATCATTTTACTTTCCCTATACTTTTGCCTTTCTGGAATGTCTTACAGTTGGAATGATACTGTAATATAGCATTTTCAGATTTTTTTTTATCGCTTAATAATATATTTTAAAGATTCCTCCATGTCTTTGCATGGTTTGATAGCTCATTTCTTTTTAGCATGGAAAAGTATTTTGTTGTGTGGATATACCAGCTTATCTCTTCACCTGCAGAAGGAAATAAATCTTGATTGTTTTTACTTTTTGTCCATGATCACTAAAGCTACTATAAGCATCCATGTGCAAGTTTTTATGTGGTCATGAATTTCCAACTTCTTTGGTAAATACAAAGGAGTGCAATTGCTGGATCATTCTATAAAAGTCTGGGTAGTTTTGTAAGAAATCACTGTCTTTCAAAGTGTCGTACCATGTTGCATTTCCACCACAAATGAGATTCCACACTGCTTCATCGACTTCTGGTATTGCCAGTGTTTGGATTTTGGTCCTGCTGATAGCTATGTAGGGATATCTCACTGTCATTTTAATTTTCATTTCCCTGATGACACATAATGTAGACATCTTTTGATATGTTTGTTTGCCATTTGTATACCTTCTCTGATGAGGTGTCTGGGAAGCTCTTTTGCCCATATTTTAATCAAGTTGTTTGTTTTCTGATTGTTGAGTTTTAAGGCATCTTTATATACTTTAGATAAAAGTCCTACATCAGGTATGTGTCCTTTCATAAGTATTTTCTCCCAGTCCATGTATTGTCTGCTAATTCTGCTAATTGCTATTGTCTTTGACTGAATACAAGTTTTAAATTTTAATAAAATTCAGCTTATTCATGATTTCTCTCACGGATCATGCCTTTGGTATTGTATCAAAAATGCCATTGTTATACCTAAGATCATCTAAGCTTTCTCCTATTTAATTTTCTATGAGTTTTATAGTTTTGACTTTTACATTTAGGTCTATGATCTATACTGAGTTAATTTTTAGGTAAGGTGCCAGGTTTATTAATTTCCATGTAGGTGTCCAGTTGTTCCAGCACCATTTATTAAAAAAAAAAAATCTGCTTCATTGTATTCCTTTGGTCCTTTGTCAAAAATCAGTTGACCAAATGTGGGCTTATTTTTTGGCTCTCTATTTTGTTCCACTGATCTATCTCTTCTTTCACTAATACCATACTATCTTGATTACTATGGCTTTACAGTTGGTAAGTCTTACAGTCCAGTAGTGTTAATCCTCCAACTTTGTTTATCTTCAATATTGTGTTGACTATTCTCAGTATTTTACCACTCCATATATACTTCAGAATGAGTCTACCAATATCCACAAAATAGTTTGCTGGGACTTTAATTAGGATTGCACTGAATCTACTGAACAATCTGTTGGGAAGAACTGACATCTTAACATGATTGAGTCTTACTGTCCATGAACATGGAATATCTCTCCATTTATTTAGTTCTTTGGTTTTGTTTACTTTAGAGCTTTGTACTTTTCCTCATATTTAGACCCTGTACATCATTGTACAATCTTTATACCAGAGTATTTCATTTATTTGTGTGCTAATGTAAATGGTATTGTTTTTATTTTTTTATTTTAAATTTTTGATTTTTGTTAAAGATTTTATTTGTTTATTTGACAGACAGAGATCACAAGTAGTCAGAGAGGCAGGTGGGGGGAGGGGAAGCAGGCTCCTTGCTGAGCAGAGAGCCCAATGCGGGGCTCAATCCCAGGACCTTGGGATCATGACTGGAGTGAAAGTAGAGGCTTTAATCCACTAAGCCACCCAGGCACCCCAATGGTATTGTGTTTTTAATTTCAAATTCCACCTATTCATTGCTGCTCTATAGGTATTCTTTTTGTATATTAAGCTTATAGCCTTACTTTTATTATGGATTTGTCCTAGGAGTGTTCTTTTCTGTTCTTTCAGATTTTCTATATAGACTATCATGTCATCTTCAAAAAAAGAAAAGAAAAAAGACACTTTTATTTCTTCCTATCAAATCTGTATGCCATTTCTTGTCTAATCATATTAACAAGGGCTTCCTGTATAATATTAAAAAGAAGTGGTGAATGGAGACAAACATACTTTATGCCAAATGTTAGTGGGAAAGCTTCAACTTTCTCACCATTACATATGATGTTAGCTGTAGGTTTTTTATATATTCTTTATCAAGTAGAAGAAGTTCCCCTCTACTTCCAGTTTGCTGAGAGTTTTTGTCATGCATGGGTGTTAGATTTTGTCAGATGCTTTTTCTTACTCTTTTGATACGATCATTGGGTCTTCTTTTTAAGCTTTTTGATGTGATGAATTATATTAATGGATTTTTCAAATGTTGTACCAGTCTTGCATACATGAGAGATTATGTATTATCCTTTTTATACATTGTTAGATTTGATTTGCTAATATTTTTTGAGGATTTTTGCATCTATGATCATGAGAGATATTGGTCTATAGTTTTCTTTCTTATAATGTCTTTTTCCAGTTGTGACATTAGGGTAATGCTGACCTCCTCGAATTAGTTAGAAAATAGTTCCTCAGCTTCTGTCTTCTGAAAGAAATTATAAAGCCTAAGTATAATTTTTTCCTTTAATATTTGGTAGAATTCACCAATAAACCCATCTGGATCTTTGAGGAAAGCTTTTAAATTGTTCTTTAAAGAAGAAACACTGTGATGACAAGGATCCAAGAGAGAGGGAGAAAGAGATGATACAGGAAAGACAGGGAAGAGTCATGGTTCTAAGTACCTAAGGAGACCAGAAGACTCTACCAATTCCAAGTGAAAAATCTGGCCTCTGAATTTTGAGAGGAGAAGAAAAGTTGGCAAGTAGGTCAGTGGACTTGGTACTAGAAAGGAAGATACCATTCCCTTAGATCAATTCTACTTTCTCAGTGACCCATGAAATGAACTGCTCAGCAAAGAAATAGCCCATGGTGACACTGAAGGTAGCAGAAGAAAGGAGATTGTATGAAACAGATAATTTGGGAAGGGAAAAGTGTAGTTAGATTGCCAAGTGGTATTAAGAATTCATTAGAGGTGTGGAGTTATTAACTGCAATTAAGAAACATCAGCAATCTCAGTGGTTTCCCCTGGCAATATCCTCCAGAAATTGTTTAGGTGAAGGCATAAACTTAATAGTTGGTTCTAACTAGGTTGGAGCTTTGCAACATATGTACACATATATTGAGAATAATCAAACGAGGAAGTCTACATGTTTGGAAGGGACCAGTTATAAAGATGGACAGTAAAATTTACAGTAGGGAAGTAAGGACATGCAGAACAGAGGTAATGAAGCATGACACATTGAACTCCAAGGATCAGACATCCTTCACATTAATCGAGCAAATGCCATGTTTTGGGCACTATTTGAAGTATTTTATATATAGTGAGTTATTGAATCATTATAACAACCCTGAGATGTATTGTTATTGTTTACCACTTAAAGACAAATAAACTGAAGGACAGAAAGTTTAAGGGACTTGTGAGCACCCCCACAGCTATTAAATGTTGCTTTAGAAGCCTGACATCACAGTTGCAAAGTTTACACTAACGCACTAATGACCCAGCCTCATTTACAATTTTTGGAGGTGGTGTCGTGAAGCAGGTGAGCTGATGGCTAGGAGGTAGTGGACAGAGAATGGCATGCTTGAATAGGGAGTTCAAGGGTTTGAACATTAGTAAATGAGGCAGGATAGGAAAAAGGTCACTAGAGATGAGAAGATTAAGGAAATAAACAGCCTAAGAATTGGATGACAAATTATCACAGATATTGGGGCCTTCGAGAATGGTGGCAAGTGTTAAGGAAACAGATTTCCTTACTGCGGGACTTCTGAAAGAGAGCCTTCTATGCTGACTTCTTTTATGACATCCCAAAATGGAAAAACATATGTTGCATTTCTCATATTTATTCATCATGATATTCTTTCTTTCAAAACATATAACAATATACATAGGGATCTAGTCCAAGAAATAATGCAGAGAAACTAACTCCAGGGCAAAGCCTAGATCATATCTTCACCCAATTCCTAATGCCTACACACCTGAACTTTACCATCCCCTCACCCCAAATTAACCAAGAAATAGTTCTAAAAATATTTATATCTCACTGAGGGAGAAGCATGTGCCTTTGAAAATTATATATTACAGGAATTTGAAAGTTTCTGCTTTTATTCATCTTCATCCACACTGAGCTCTAGTCCAAATGGTCAAATGAACTGTAATTCTGATTGCCTGAAAAATCTCAGCTGCAAACCATTCTCCCAAAACAATCCAGGCCTGCTTTTCAGGCTTGAATTTTAGATGAGGCAAACAATCTGCAAGATAAACATTTGATCTTCCCCCTTGCTGAAGGCCACCCAAATACTTGGTTTTTGAGACTCATTCGCCATCACTGTCCTATGATTGTAACTGCCCTATACTTAGAGACCTGAACACAGTTCAATAAAGAGCTGCCCACCCCTTTCCTCCTATTTTCTCTGCTAATGCAAACCTTTTAAACTGCTGAACTTTTTATCAGATATTTGTTACTGTCATTTGCCATTGTCTGTTCCCAAGATGATGGATCTGTCACTAAATCCACTTCTCCCTAAGTCTTGGTGGGAATTGAATTGACATTCAAGTGCAAACAGCCCAGCCACTAACCACAATACAATTCCAGCCACCATTATCCCACGTCCAGAGTAATTTTAATCATTTGTAAGCAGCATGTGAGTGGTAAAGTTAAAGTCAATGAAGAAAGCAAATAGTATTGACAACAGTTCCCTCAAGCAGCTCTCAACCTGGCTTCCGTTGTCATATATTACCTCACCAACTAGAATGCATTTGCTTCCACAGTTTCTTGTGATACCAAACTGGCTTAGAATGGCCATCTTTCATATTGCTATGACTATATTATCATCAGAGGGTAACTATATAGTACGATTACATTTTTGTTGGAATTTCCCAAACATGATTCTCTCTTCTCTTTCCACCAAAGAGGAGCCATGGAACACATCTAATACAAAGTATTATTTGGGGGGTACCCGGGTGGCACAGTCAGTTAAGCAACTGACTCTTGGTTTTTGCTCAGATCATGATCTCAGAGTCCTGAAATCCAGCTCCACGTCAGGTTCTGTGCTCAGCAAGGAGTCTGCTTCTCTCTCTCTTCCTCTGCCCCTTCCCCCAACTTTCTAAAATAAATAAAGTTTTAAAAAAAACTTTAAGTATTATTTTTTTTATTTCACAACCCTAGGCCCATGTAAACAATGATCAATAACTTCTGGCAAACAAACCTAATGCCGCTGGTTTCTTTACAATGTTCCATTTTTTTTTCTAACAACAAATCTCTATCTATCTCTCTGTAATTATCTACCCATCATCTATCAATCATCTACCTATCATCTATATCTATCTATCTATCTATCTACCTATCTATCATCTATCTATATCTTGTGTTATAATCATTGGCAGTGTGTTGGAAAACTACACTGAACACAAAATTAAGCTCAATGGTCTCAGTGAATTCTGGTGTCAACATGAAATGGATTTCGAAGTGTCAAAGAAATTTGTAAAAGTAAGGTTCACTTGTATTCCTCCACAGGAAACATTCTAAATCAGCTTTTTAAAATCAGCTTTATTGAGATGTAATTTACAAACAATAAAAAGCCCACATTTGAAATTCACAAATCAATGAGCTTTGAAAAATATAGAAAGGAAAACAACCATTAGCAAAAACAGGATATAAAACACTTCTCATTTCCATCTCAAACTTTTTTTGTTTTTTAAGATTTTCTTTATTTGACAGAGACACAACAAGAAAGGGAACACAAGCAGAGGGAGTAAAAGAGGGAGAAAAAGGCTTCCTGCTGAGCAGGGACCCTCCCCCCCATCCCACCCCCTCCAGGCAAGGGCTCTATCTTAGGACCCTGAGATCATGTCCTGAGCCCAAGGTAGACCTTAAGGACTGAGCCACCCAGCCTCGCCACCCAGTCTTGCCCCCCCACCATCTCAAAATTTTTTAGTCCTTGGCAGTGTGTTGGAATGACTTTCCAGACAATGCCTGCCCCCATAGGAAACACCCATTCTGAATTCTATTTTGGAGTGTTTTGCCTGTTTTGGGCCAATTATTCACTTTATACAAATGAAATCGTATGGACTGTCGTGTAGCATGCCACATTGGCTTATCATACTTTTTTTTCTTCCAAGTTTTTATTTAAATTCTTGTTAGTTAACATACAGTGTGATATTAGTTTCAAGTGTAGAATATAGAGATTCATCACCTACATACATCACTCAGTGCTCATCACAGGAAGTGCCCTCCTTAATCTCCATCACTCATTTAGCCCATCCCCCCCCCCACCTCCACTCCAACAACCCTGTTTGTTCTCTTAAGAGTCCGTTTTTATTGAACACTACATCTGAAACTAATAATGTTGGCTAATTGAATTTAAACAAAAAGGTTTTGTGGGGTTTTGTTTAAGAGTCTCTTTGGGACACCTGGTTGGCTCAGTCTGTTAGGCAGCTACCTTCGGCTCAGGTCATGTTCCCATGGTCCTGGGATCAAGTTCCATGTAGGTCTCCGTGCTCTGGAGGGAGTCTCTTCTCCCTCCGTCCCTCTCCCAACTCATTCTCTCAATCTCTCTCACTCTCATGCTCTCTCTCAAATAAATTAAAAAAAAAAAAATCTTTCTAAAAAAAGTCTTTTTATGATACTTTTGAACTTCATTTATTTGTTTAGCTTTTAAGTCGATGTTCCATTCTGAATTGATCTTTTTACGTGGTATGAGGGAGTCGCTGAGGTTTGTGTTTTTCCCATAGAAATAAAAAATTTTCTTTCCGTATAGAATTACGTTAATGCCTTTGTTGAAAATCACCATATGACCATATGTGTGGGTCTATTTCTGGAATATCTATTATGTTCCACTGATCTAAATGTGTATCTTTACCTAACATCACACTGCCTTGATTACTGTAGATTTGTAGTAACTCTTAAAATCATACAATGTAAGTACTCCAACTCATTTTTCTTTCTCCAAACAATTTTAGCTGTTTTAGGTCTTTTGCATTGACATATAAATTTTAGAATCAGCTTCTAATTTTTTAAAAGCCTGGTAAAATTCCTATTGTAATTTTGTTGAATCTATAGATTAATTTATGATAGGAATATCGTATCATCTAACCTATGAACACGATCTATCTCCCCATTTATTTAAAAATTCTTTAATTTCACTAAACAGTGTTCTGTAATTTTGAACATAGATTTCTTGGCATGTTTGGATATTTTTATGGTATTTTAAATATAATTTAAGTTTTTTAATGTTTAATTTTTTATTATTATTATGTAGAAATTAGTAGATTTTTCTATTATGACCTATGTCCTGTGACTTCATTAAATTTGTTCATTCATTCACATGGCTATTTCTAAAGACTGTTTAGGATTTCCTGCACGGACATTTACATTGTATGTGAATAAAGACAATTATATTTCTTCTTTTCTAATCTGTATGCTTTCTTCTTGCCCACTGAACTGGTTAAGACCTCCAATACAAGGTTGAATAGAAGTGGTAAGAATGAACATACTCGCCTTGTTAAGCTTAATGAAAAAACATTCACTTTATCACCATTTTTAGATGGTATTAGCTGCAAGTTTTTCATAGATGCCCTGAATCAAGTTGATTTTGACCTTTCAATATATTGTATTTTCATTACTGTTCAACTAAAAATATTTTCTAATTTCTTTTAGGATTTCTTCTTGAACATATTGATTATTTAGAAGTAGGTTAATTTGTAAATATTTAGAAACTTTTCTAGATATTGTTACAAATTACTAATTTAACTACATTGTGGTTAGAGAACATATTTTATAACATCTCTGTCTTTTAAAAATATTTGTAATGTTTCTTTTAAAAACCACTGAGACTTATTGTATGGCCAACAATATGGTTTTTATTAATATTCCATGTGCATTTATAAAGAATATATTTCTTATGATTGTTGCATATTATATTCTGCAAATTTCTCAATTGGGTCAAGTTTGCTGACAGTATTTTTTAGATTTTTTAAATACTCTTAACACTTTGTTTTGTTTTAAAGATTTTGTTTATTTATTTGACAGACAAAGATCACAAGTAGGCAGAGAGGCAGGCAGAGAGAGAAGAAGAGAAGCAGGCTCCCTGCTGAGCATAGATTTTCCCCTGCCCTCCCCCCACATACGGGCCTCAATCCCAGGACCCTGAGATCATGACCTGAGCTGAAGGCAGACTTTAACCCACTGAGCCACCCAGGGGCCCCATGTTTGCTTTTTGTTTTTGTTTTTGTTTTTTAACTTACCTGTTATGTCAAGTATAGCAATATTCCTAAAAGAGTATGTTAAAATTTCCAGCTGTGTTGACAGATTTGTTATTTATTTATTTATTTATTTATTTTTGACTTCTAATTTTGTGGCTGTTATTGGGTACATTTATGTATCTTATGTACCTAAGGTACGTTAATGTTGTCAAATTATTAGGTCTTCTTGGTGCATTGTAACTTTAGTCATTATGAAATGTCCATCTTTATGCATTCTTTTGTAAGACAATCTTGATAACTACTTGCTCAAAAAGTAACAGCCACACATTCTTTTTTATGCTTACTTTTAGCCAGATATACCTTTTTCCATTTTTTATCTTTCAACATATCTGTGGCTTTATACTTACAATGTTTTTAGTATATGGCATATAATTGGGACCTGCTTTTTAATCTAACCTGCCAGTATGTGCATTTTAATTCAAATCTTTACTTTCACATATAATGTAATTATTGATACAGTTCTAGTAAATTCTGCTATCTTGCTATTTGTTTTCTATTTTCCCAGTGTGTTTGATTTTCTTTTGTTCTTTTCCTGCTTTTTTTTTCTTATAATCAACTATAGTAGTGAGCCTTTTAGTAACCTTTATTGGGTTTTTGGCTGTAACTTACTCTTTTTATTGATCACTTTAGGGTTAAAAATATACAACCTTAATGTATCAATGTTTATTTACAAATTGATATCGTATCTGGTCACATTTCACACATTTTCTTCTTCCCAATTCACATCACACACTTCAAAATAATAATAATACATTTATCCACTCCCACATTCTTTGTGCTATGTTTGTCATATGTCTGTGTTTCACCCTTGTTAATGATGAAGGATATTTTCTCTGAATATAGAATATGAGACATCAGATTTTCTTTTTCAGCACTTAAAAAAATGCCATTCCATTATTTTCCTACTTTCATTGTTTCTGATGAAGACTGCTATCATACTTGGAGTTTCCCTGTATGTATTAGGTTTTCTCTGCTTTTAAGATGTTTTATTTTTTTGTCTTCTGTTTAAGTCTAATGTGTCTAACCGTGGCTTTCCTTCAATTCTTTCTTTTGTGAGTTCACTGATGATCTTGGATTTATAAGTCAATGTTTTTCATCAAATAACAAAGTATTTGGCTACTAATTTTCAAGGTTTTTATGCTGTTTTCTTGTTCTCATCCTTGTGAGACTCTAATTATATATCTGATAAGGTGTGCAATATTATTCCAAAATTTTTAATGTGCTGATAATTTTGTTTCAGTCTTTTCTTTTAGATTCTGTTGGGGTAGATTTAGGAAGAGACTTATTTAAAGTCTGACTCTTAATTTTATGATAAAGTCTTCCTTGTGTCTTACCTGGAGTTGGAGTGTTAATGAAGTTTATCCAGTCTGACTGGGCCGGACTTCCAATGTTTTCCGACACCTTTGATATCTAGAATCTGTTTCCTTCCCAATGCCATTAACAGTCATGGAATTTCCAGTCCACAGAATTTCACCCTTCACATGTGCAGGCTAGCCCTCAACTAAGGACTCACAAGGAACCTCCATGCAAATTTTTTCACCACTACCCTGCAGTATGCAGCTTTCCTCTCTCTGATGTTTTACCCTACAGAATATAAAGATCTTTTTTTTTTTCTTTCAGAGTTAAAGATCTTCTAGCTGCCCTGAATTCTAAGTTGTGTGTGTGTGTATGTGTGTGTGTGTGCGCGCGCGCGCACGTGCACGCACACTTTGTTTTGGTTTTTGGGTTTTTTTGTTTTTGTTTTTAGTTTTCCCCCTCAATAAAACAGCTGCTCATTTTGTTGAGGTCAGAAAATTGTACCCAGGCAGACAGCTGGGTGATTTTGGGGCTCATCTTGTAAGTTTCCTTTATCTCAAGAATTGCCATCTTTTATGCCTATTGTCCTATGCTTGAAAAGAGTTGCCTTGTATATGTCTTTCAGTTTTCTGTGTGTGTGTGTGTGTGTGTTTTAAGGAAAACTGTGTCTAGAGAAGGCGTTCCAAATAAAAATTGTTATGCATTTGCTATCTACTTCTTCAAATTGTTTTCACATAAACTCTAAAAAACCATGAGATGATCAAAATGTTCTTATGAGAGGAAAAAAAGAGAAACTGAGAAATATTTTTGGCTTTAAACCGCAAAATGACTCTGTTTCTATATGTGTACCCCATCCTGGGAGGCGAGGCTGTCTATAAGTGTTCCATATAGTGACTCATTTTTTTTTTTCAATTGTCAGTGTTCTCTGGAAATTTTATTCCATTGGTCTAAGCCAGCCAGATTTACTATTTTTGTAGCTTCTCTTAGATTTTTAATAACACTTCCCCTTTTTGATAATTCAGGGTCCTCTTATTAAGATGTCAGTGCTCCTTCCTGAATATTAAATCCAGAATGTTGTAGGAGAAGAAATGAGTGGCTATTTCTTTCGAGCATTTTGTTTGAATAAGAAATACCAATATTCTTGAAGCGGTTTTTCAAGTTACAAGGCCAACACTTTTGACTGCCTGAAGTCTCTTCTGTTATGGTGTGTTTTTGTTTTTGTTTTACTCCCAGAGTATTACTGGATATGTATCAGGACATTTCCTTTAAGCAGATTTCAGGCAGGAGCTAATTATGCTGACAGCCAGCTACTCATCAGTAGACAGTAGAGAGAAAGCCAGCAAAAGATGAAAGATGCTGGGTATGTTCACCAGGCCAGATGGTCAAACCGGAAGTGTGAGCCACCTGAACACACTGTGTTATTTTATTGGCCATTAAGCAAAGTGAAATTTTGCAGTAATATTTAACAACATGTTTTTTTTTCTCCCTCATTTAAAACCACCAGGCCTAAAATGTGTCAAATGAAATTTTGACTCAGAGTGCAGCCTGTGTTCCAGAAAATGTCACTGAGGGTTTTGAGGCAGCTGTCACTGTCATTATAGTTTTATGAAAGCAAGATTATAGAATTCATCGAGTTCCTTGCCTGTTGAGTTGTATATATATGGAATCTCTAGTGTTCTACTTTATTTTCACTTCAAAAGGGAGACCACGAAGTCCTACCCACAAAACCATCCTTGCTAGAAAGTAATGTAAATAGAAATCATCCTAAGCCTTCCTATCACCTGGGACTGAAATGGAGCCCATCCCTCTGTCCCTTCCCTTTGAGCAGCTATGTTCTCTGTGCATGCACCAGAATTAATCTTGGGATTTAAGTTATATACCCCAGATCTCCCCAAAGCCTCTCTCTTTGCCCAGCATGGAGAATATTTGCCTTCTTTTCATGTTGAAGCTTTTGAAAGGATTCTTCCTAACAGGATGTTGTGTATTGGTTTGAGGACTGCTGCAAAATGTCAAGAGGGATCCTTGGATCTGTATATCATTAGTGTTTCCTGCTGCTCCCCATGTAGCATGTTTTGATCTTTCTTCCTTCTGGTGCTGCTGCTTCTTATCTGTCCCTTTTCCTTTCTCTGGGGCTGCATGGGTCCTCACTAGCTTATCACCTCTGCCGTTTTCATCTTTGGTGTGAATCTTAGTCACCTTTAAGTGGCTTCAAGTACTTACTTTAGGGGAACTTCTTATGTGTATGAAAGATGGTAGGTTTTCTTTTTTTATACTTCCAGTTTATTGAGTTAGAAATTTAAAGTTCTACCCAAAGGCCAAAAGGCCCCAAGGGTCAAAGAGTGAAATGAAAGAACTTCTCTGAAGTTTTGGCAGATTCTTCTGCCCCAGCAAATGTATTCCTGGGCTAGGGTCTGATTGGAATCCTATCTGGGCACCCCATTCTCAGGGACTATCTTCCCTCCTACCTCATCTTCAGTGGGATTTTTGGTTGAAGAGAGAATAAGGAAATGAATGCCCAATAATTAATTTCACATGTCATGTTAACATGCAGAATCTGATTATTCATACTGATACCATCTTCGATGACTACATAGAGGTCTCTGCCGCAGATTCAATAAACATCCTAGTGTCAGCCAGATGGCATGAGACATATGCTAGGGACACCAAGATGAATGAGATGACGCCCTTGCCTGAAAAGCGTACACACAGAATTCAGTGGTTTAAACAATGAGTCCTCAGTTTTTAATGAGTTCTTTGACTCTACAAGGGAAAGGCATCTCCAGACAGAGATGGACCCCATTCTTTTTATACTGCCAGATGTTTCATGGCTCCTCTACTCCATACCAGGAGCTCCAAAGCCCAAACATGACTTGCCACATCCTTCCTTCAGATGCAGTGTCTTCATTTGTTCTAGCTCAAATTTCATTAGAGAAATTGCATCCATCTTTGACATTTAGTGCTCTGCCAGCATTGTGCTAACTGGTCAGCAAAGGATGCTCTAAGTCATCTTGGAATGATTTGACTAATGAAAGCAATGCAACTTAAAAAACAGCCGATCAAGGCCTGGGGAAGCCAGCCCCTGCTGGTAGGCAGGAAGGTGGATGCAGACATGAATTTCCCTTAAGCCTCAGGGTCCCTTCCTCGCCTGGCCTCGGGAGGAGTCCTAGCAATGTCTTATGGTCACTCTGTATTTTTCTCTGCAAAAACAGCTACCCACATTGAGTATGCCTCTGTTCCCACCAAACCTATGTCTTTATGTACGTATATTTAAAAACAAATCGTAAGAGAAAGTAGTCTCTGTCATCTGAGATTCATGTTAACAAGCGAAAAAAATAGCATAAATGCAACAAAATAAGCAGACCCCAAATAAAAAGCACTCGGTCCATTTTCCCACTGGAAATTTTCTTTTGGTGAATTTTTACCTATGCGTGGTTGGAGATGGGAGTTGGAATAATAGATATTTAATTTTTTAACTTACTTACAGTAGATATTTAAATTCATGTTACCTAATATAGTGATCCCGAAATAATACTTTTTCTACACTCAAATTTCGTGGAACAATTTGATTCAAACTTTTCACATGCAATTTTGACGTCAATCTCTTAATCATCCCTAAAGCCCCTTGTTGAATCATCTGGTAAAGTTTTCTTGAATACGGTATTCACTGCTGACTAAGTTGTTTCAACTTCAGCGCTATTTGATTCTGTGCATAATTCTGTCACTGGAAATTTTGTCCTGTGCCACTAGAACCCATAATGGAAAAAAAGTGCTTTTCATTTGTCCTATAGAGGCATATTTGACATTTCTCATACCTTAGGATGATGTATCTTTTTCTTTTTTTAATATTTTATTTATTTATTTGACAGACAGAGATCACAAGTAGGCAGAGAGGCAGGCAGAAAGAGAGGAGGAAGCAAGCTCCTGGCTGAGCAGAGAGCCAGATGCGGGGCTCGATCCCAGGACCTGGGATCATGACCTGAGCCAGAGGCAGAGGCTTAACCCACTGAGCCACCCAGGCACCCCATGATGTATCTTTTTTAATGACATTGAAGATAATCTTTTTATAATGATACCTGCCATTTGTAATTGTGAAGACGTTCCCTTGAGGAATACTCATCTGGTCTGTGTTGAATCCTTGCTTCTACAGACAAACTTTATAAATATCAAACACAACTAACTGCTAAGTTTATTTCTGGTTATCAGTGACTCTCAGATGTAGCTATACATTAGAGTCACCTGGAGAGCATTTAAAAAACACAGATGCCTGCATCCACTTCCAGAGATTCTGATTTAATGGTCTGGGATGCAGCCTGTATGCTGAAATTTTTAAAAGTTCTCTAGGCAGTCCAAATGTGTGGCCAAGATTGAGATCTACTATGGTCCCCAAGCAATTCTTATTATTCAAAATAAAATAATTGGAAGAAGGACAGATCTTAACAGAGACTTTGTAAGGACTCAAATATGAAGTGATTACTTTTTTACTAAATGATAATTTAAAGAAATATAAATGTCACTTATACAGACATATGTATAATATAGACATAAAAGTATTCTCACGCACACAAAAAGGAACTACTTTTTTTTAATATGGCGACTACCTCCTCTTTTAAAAAATTATACTTGTGGAGTGCCTGGTTGGCTCAGTCAGTTAAGTGCCTGCCTTTGGCTCAGACCAGGATCCTAGGACCCTGGGATCCAGCACCACATAAGGCTTTCTGCTCAGTAGGGAGTCTGCTTCTCTCACTCTCTCTGCCTGCCTCTCTGCCTGCTTGTGCTCTCTCTCTCTCTCTCTGTCAAAAAGATAAATAAAATCTTTTTAAAAAATAGAAGCTCTACTTGCTAATTAAATAAAATTTAGAAAAGATCAGACTATCTGTCTCATTTGAGGATTCAAAGAAGGAAGATATTCGGGTATGACATCAGTTAGGAGAAACTGACATCAGAGGATTTGCCTGGACAAAGAGTGAGGAATCATTTAAGTACAGAGATGAAGGAGAGGCAGGTGTACCAGGCAAAGGAAATGAAAACATAATACTCAAAGTCCCAAAAATATGGTGCCTTTGAGATGGCAATTAGAATTTCTTTTTAAAAACAAGGACAAATGTTTTCTTGATGAACAAAGCTATGTGTCTGGCTTCTAGAGATAACCAGCATGTCAGGAGTATTTATTTGGTAGCTCGTGGCATGGAAGTATAGACTAACATCTAGAAACGATTGTCCAATCGTTGACAGTGTTATTTACAACTTTACCCAGGACACAAATGCAATTTACTACCTGGACATTTGTGGGTCAGTGGGAAATGTTTCCTTTGGCCACTGGCATATTGGAGAATCTTCTTTTCTGCCCTTTATTTGGGTTTGTAAGACCAGTCAAAGGCAAATGATCCAAAAAGCAAAAGCTGATCACCCTAAAAATCAAAATTGAGAAAGTCACATCAAGCTTAGTCACTACTCCTAATATGACAGATGTTTCTGGTTGAAATTCACTTATAAAGAATTAAAAATAGAAAACAAATGCTCCATAAGACCCATGTATTGAGTTTCTTTGTAAAAGATAAAGAAAAGTATAAAGTTGAAAGTGGGCATGGTACATAAAGACACCTGGTTTTCTCTTCACTTGGCTTCATCAGCAAAGAAAGAGGCAAAAAGCAGAATTCAATCTTTGAAGAGGTGAAAGCCTGAAACACAAAGTCATGTACATTTTTTAAAACACTTTACATTTTTCAAAGTCTTTATGTAATCCTGTATGATATTCTTATTAGTTTATGAGATGATCAGACAAATATGGTTATTCCCATTTCCAGGAAAAAATATAGGTCAGAGAAGTTGAGGGACTTTTCCAAGGTCACAGAGCAGGAGGAGACCCAAATCTCTCAGCTCTAAGTGCTGTTTTTTCTACCACTCATAATTGATCCCTACAGTTCATGTTTTACTTCTACCAGTAGCACTAATTTAATGGAGTTCCTAGAAAGGTCACCATAGGAATGGATTATTTTCAACAAACTAAGCAGTTTTTCTTTATTTTAAAAACTGTGCATACTTATTAAAGAAATTTTAGAAAATGCAGAAGATAAACACATAGTTCACTATCATTCTATTAATATTATTTTCACTTAATATTTTTGTATATTCGTTAATCTTAGTCTTTCTATTTACAATTGCTATTTTTAATGTGAAATGCTACATTATTTCACTTTTAAGATAGCATTAATATTTCTCCTTGCTTTTATGCAGACTTTATGAATATTTAATGACTCTATAATAGTAGTTCTCATTTATGAAATGTCCACCATATTCCAAGCATGGTGCCAGTCCTAGATATTTCAATGACCCTAGTAAACAAGTTTTTATAGTTATTTTCCAGATAAAGAAACATAAGCAGGAGAGCAACCTATAGGTTGTAAACTAGAAGGGGCAGTTATGGAATTCACCCACAAGGGGTCTGTTTACCCTACTCTGCTACACAATGCATAATCAATTAGACGTTCTCTGGTTTATTCAAACATTCCCAGCAAGATGAACAGTTAGATTGTTTCTAATATTGCCAATTATAAATAATAGTGAGATAAATATTTTAGGACTAGTAATACTTTCTCAGTATTATTTATACTAATACTAGCCAAACGCTAATACTAGCCAAATATTTTCTTATGCTAAATTATAGAAATGGAATTCCTAGACCAAATAACATAACCATTTAATGTGATTTAATTGTCAATCCCCCAAACACATTATTTTCTTACAAGAGAATATAATACTCATTTATGTTCTTAGCTGAGAGTCTTTTCTTACAGTGCTTTTGCCTACATCAAAGTTTAGGTTAATGCTTCCTTATTTTTTCCTCCTGTTAAATTACAGGTGAAAAATATTAACTAATTTTTATAGCTCCACTGAGATCATCGATATACAAAATTGCATATATCTAATGTATACAATTTGATGAGTTTAGTCATATGCATATACTCATGATACCATCACCACAATCAAGGAAGTAAACATATCCATCACCTCTAAAAGTTTTCTTCTGTACCTTTGTCTTTTGTGTGTGTATGGTAAGAACACTTACCATGAGATCTATCTCAATTTCTAAGTACACGAAGACATATTGCTAACTAAGAGGCACAATGTTGTACAACAGATCTGCAGAACTTACTCATCTTGTATCACTTTATTCTCTTTGAATAACAGTTCTTCATTGCCCACTCCCTCCATTCCCAGGTAACCCACCATTCTATTTTCTGCTTCTGTGAGCTTGACTGTATTATATACCTCTTAAACGTGGAATCTTGCAGCATTTGTCTTTCTGTGACAAATTTAACTTATATGGTCACAAATGATAGGATTTCCTTCCTTTTTAAGGCTAAATAATACTTTATTATAACTATATATCATGTTTTCTTTGTTCACGGCCAATGGACATTTGGATGGTTGCCATATCTTGGCTATTGTGAATAATGCTGCAATGGAATTTGGAGTACAGATATCTCTTCAAAATCCTGATTTTCATTCTTTTGGATTTATACCCAGAAGAAGATAATCAAACTCAAAAGGGTGAAATTAGACCTCCATCTTATACCATACACAAAAATCAACTCAAAATAGATTAAAGAATGAAACATAAGATCCCAAACTATAAAATTCCTGGAAGAAAGTGGGGCAAGCTTCATGCCATTGGTCTTGAAAATTATTTCATAGATATGACAACAAAACTGTAGGTGACAAAAGCAAAAATGGACAAGTAGGACAATATCAAACTAAAAGCCTTCGGACCAGCAAAGGAAACAATCAACAAAAAACAAAAAAACAAACAGACCAAAAAACAAACCAAAATCCCAACTCAATATAAAAGTGGACAAAGGACTAAAATGGACATTTATCCAGAGAATGTGAAAAGATGCCTAACATCACTTATTATTAGGGAAATACAAGTCAAAACCAAAATGAGACATCACCTCCTATTTGCAAGGATGGCTATTGCAGAGAAGGAAAAAAACATTTCTTTAAATAATCTTTTATTTTACTCTTTTCAATTCTCAACTGGGAGCCCTGTAACAAAGGACAGATTAACAAGAAAAGAGCAAACAAATTATTTAAAATGCATTTTTACATGAACCGGGAAGCTTCCTAAGGAAATGAAGACCCGAAGAAATGGTTAAACCTGAGTTTCTAAACTAGGTTTGATGAAAAGTTGTGGAAATATGACAAAAGCAGGCTAAGTATAGTAAACTGGAGAGAATTTAGCAAGTCCTGTTCATTCAGATTCCCCTCTGTCCTTTATTTAATCCCTGTCAGAGATAAGGATGCTGCTTTTCTCTAGAAGGGTACCTCTCACTAAAGGCCTTTATGACCTGCTTCAGGGAAAGGTCCAAGAGCTCTTCCTACACATACCATTTCTCAAATTCAGGTTGAAATCTTCAACATGCCAAGGTAAAGATATTTAGGGGTACTGTATCTTGAAGCTCACTATTATTATCAGAAAAATGAAAGGATTTTGGTTATTATCAGAAATACCAAAGGATTTGGGTGAGTTTGTGGAGAAAAAGGACTTTTCCTACCCCTTACCCACAACTGGTAAATTGGTACAGCCACTGTGGAAAGGACCCCTTAAAAAATTAAAAATAGAACTACCATATGATCCAGCCACGCCACTTCTGGGTATTAGCTATTTATTTTAAAAGAAAATATTCTAGTAGGGTGCCTGGGTGGCTCAGTGGGTTAAAGCCTCTGCTTTCGGCTCAGGTTATGATCCCAGGGTCCTGGGATCAAGCCCCGCATCGGGTTCTCTGCTCAGCAAGGAGCCTGCTTCCTCCTCTCTGCCTGCCTCTCTGCCTACTTCTGATCTCTGCCTGTCAACTAACTAAATAAAAATCTTTAAAAAAAAAAAAAGAAAGAAAGAAAGAAAGAAAAAAAGAAAATATTCTGGTACATTTTGGAAGACCTCCGTTTTCAGCATCAGCACTTGTCTTTTCCTCCCACATATACTTTTATCTCTTTTACTTAAGATTTTTTTCTCTACTTTTCTTACCTTTGTGAACAAAACCCGTTCGCTAGTGCCCTATTTATAAGGCTTTATGTTTGATGATATTTGGGGACAATTAGGTGCATAGCACAGCCACGGGTGTGGAAAAGCTTAACCATTAGTGAACACATAGGAAGAAAATTGACAGAATAATTGGCAGAAGGACTCCTAGTGTTGGGAGGAGGGAGAGATGGAAGTTTCCTCAGCTCCTCCCTTCCTTCTCTCCCTCTGACAAGGACAAATTTTCTCCCCTCCCCCACCAGTGTTCCAAACTGCTGAGTCATGTTGCTGAATAATCATGAGGCAGATACCCAAATTCCAGCATATGTATTTATTTTAATTTGGCAAGGGTTGAGTATGGGAAGGGTGGTTGGGAGTTCTGCTTATGCATATGTATTTATTTTAATTGACAGGGGTTGAGTATGGGAAGGGTGGTTGGGAGTTCTGCTTATCACATAAGTAAAGATTCTGGAAAACTCCTTAGTATAATAGATACCATTCACTATAAGAGGTTATTAGAATAAACTCAGAAACTTTCCCTAGTGAAGTGTAGCCCTTAAGAAGTGCAGATTAAGACAAATTCAGTTGCAAATTAGAAAGAGTCTATTAGACCACAAGAGAAAAAGGGCTGCTGGGGGAGGGTTTTCCTGACGGTGGCATTACTGAAAGCAAGGACAGTTAAGTGGGGCTATTATGATGATTTAGCATCTCAGAACAGCCTGGGAAGATAAACACCCTTGCTTTTACAAGGGCAGGTTTGGTACACAAGAATCTGTAGCTGGAAAAGGAATTACCTAAACCTGGAGTGATGTCGTTATTTTGCCACCATTTGGTCAGTGTTAGGTGAGGGAGGGGGAGCGAGGGTCTAAGAGTAGAATGGGGAGACTGAGAAGAGAGTCCGGGGTCTGTTGCTGTGCTGGATGGGTGACAGAGCCTGCTTGGAGCTGGTGCAGGAGTCAGGGATGGTGGCCAGAGATTCGAGGGAGATGACATGCAGAATTCTAGCCAGGGAAGAGGAGACAGGAAGACAAACCTTTGCAAAGGTGGGGAGCCCAGGTGCCCAGCAGAGTACCTGGCACAGGGCACACCTGCCATGATTCCTCTACCCCTCCTCCTTTGGTTTACAAAGTTTTACTCATCTTTCAAGCACCTAGTTGCAGGTCTTAAACCTGTCTTCCTCAAAGAAGCCTTTCTTGATGCCATAGAATACAGATCTGCTGCCCTTCCCAAGGCCTTCTAGGATGCTGTATGTCCAGTACATCACAGCCCATATCACGATATTGTCATGTTTTCCTTGTCTTTCAGCCCCTTTAGATTATAAGCTCATGATGGCGTGAAGGTCTTGGATACGGCTGCGTGCCCAGGGCTTAGCAATACTGCCTGACACATAAAGGCTTAAGACATAGTTGTTGAAATACGGAGTGGGAATTTCGAGGTGACCCACCAAGATGTTTTAGAAGACATCCATATCCATTAAAAAAAAATACCTTTTCCTTCATCTAAGTTTCACCATGGTTGATTTTTTCACATTTTTTCTGTTTTCCAGGAAAAATGTAATGTTGAGCAAAAAAAATATTTTTTTTAAGAGTGTTCCTTCTGGCTTATTTTCCATTGTTTATGGTTAAAGGCTAGATTCTAGTCAGTGATATGAGCAATATTATATAGAGAACTCAGGATAATTTAAACCTTTGGTGAAAAGCTGATATGAGCCAATAAATTCACATCACTGAAGAGTTGAAATTTTTAGCACTTTATTTAAAAACAATAAGAAGGGCTCTCCTATATCTTCACAAAATTTAATGAATCAGGCTTGAGTTAATGATCTCCGTATTTGCCAAGGTCTGGGCATGAGAAGCAACATCTTTTATCCCTTAAGGTAATTGTTAACTCAGAAATGTGCCTAATTAGCTAATGGACTGGTCTCTGGCATTGACATTTCCAAGGATAAATCCTAAAAGGGAAATAAGAAGTTTGCTGGGAAGGAGGAATGTGCAATTATACAATGTAAGAAAAATATCTAGATCAAGCTTTTTGTGCACATAAGGTGTAATCTTTCTTGTATGCTTGGATTTTTGTTTGTTTTAGTTCTTTATATATATGTTTATTTTAGTTCTTTAAATATATATATTTTAAAGATTTTTTATTCATTTAATTTATATATTTGACAGAGATCACAAGGAGGCAGAGAGGCAGGCAGAGAGAGAGGGGGAAGCAGGCTCCCCGCTGCGCAGAAAGCCTGATGCGGGGCTCGATCCCAGGACCCCTGGATCATGACCTGAGCCGAGGGCAGAGGCTTAACCCACTGAGCCACCCAGGTTCCCCTGTTTGTTTTAGTTCTTATTTATTATTGTTAATCACATGATTAATTCATACATTCTTCCTTTTTATGATTTTATTTATTTCTTTGAGGGAGAGAGAGAGCTAAAGTGGGGCGAGGGGCAAAAGGAGAGGGAGAAGCAGGCTCCCCACTGAGCAGGAAGCCTGACACAGGGCTGGATCCCAGCACCCTGAGATCATGACCTGAGCTGAAGGCAGAGGCTTAACTGCCTGAGCCACTCAGGTGTGCCCAATTCATACATTCTTGTAAAAAATCATCAGATAAATAATTCTATCAAAAGATCCCCTTTGCTACACCAAACTCACAGCCTTCTCTAGATATAATTTTATACAGTTTGGTGTATATACATCCAGATCCTATTCTGTACATTTACATGTATTTATGTTCATATTTAGAATTACATTTGTGTTTTGCTTGTTTTTACATAAAGGGAATTGCATTGTGTATTATCTTATAAGTTGCTTTTATTTGAAGTGACAGTATATCTTAGAGATCTATGACAGTACATAAAAATCTACCTCATTCTTTTTCATTGCTGTATAATATTCCACAGAACAGATGGAGTACTTCATTTAACTGTACCCCCACCTGATGGACAGTTAGTCATGTTCAGCTTGTCACTGTAATAAACAACATTGTGATGTGTATGTCATATTGTAGACACAGGAGAATATTTTTCTCAGAAACTGCTATTAAAATGGCTTGTCAAATAAGAGGATATAAATATTAAATCTTGATAAACATCGTGAAATTTTTCTCCAGAAGAGGCTGTATCAATCAATGTCAACACCCACACCAGTATATATGTCCTCATTATCATCTTCTTCCTTGTCTTTCAAATTTATGGGAGCAAAACTGGTATTTCATTGATGTTTCATTTGTATTTCTCTGATTATAACTGAAGTTTTATGTCTCTTCATATAGTTCTAGCTATTTGAATTTCTTTTTCTGTGAATTACCTGCTTTTATTTTTGTCTTTTTCTTATTTGTTAATAAAAAGTCTTTATATATTTAAAATACTTACCTGCTAGGCTGAAAGAAAATATTTACAACATAAATGTTATTATAGCTGAATGTGTTTTGTTAGATAGTTTGTGCCCAGGCCAGACTAACCTCTGAGGAGCCCTCTCAGGTCCACTGCACAAGCCCCAGGCCTGGGGACTGCCAGGCTGAGCCTTTGCTGCAGAACCAAAGGCTAGGGGAGGCCATGTAAGGAGGTCCGGGATGGTAAGATGAGTGATAGCTCAGCTAGGCTCCCTTCAGTAGGAAGGTGTCTGAGTGGCCAGCCCCTCACCAGGGTCCTCCAAAAGACACCCTCCTACATTGCCCATAGCTGCTCCAAAAGCCCCATCCAGCTCAAAAAACTCCAGAAAGCCACTCAGAAAGCTCCAGCCACTGGAAGGACCCAGGTTCATAGGCCAGGCCAGCAAGGAGGCCACAGAAGAGCTGTAGGAAGGATGGCTCAGAGCTGAGCAGCAGTATCCAGGCAGCAACCACAATGACAGTATCCCCTGGGGCTGTCTAGGTTGGTAACCTAAATGCAGTAGCATGGCCAGCCACCAGCTGCCCTGGACCCATAGAGCACAGCTATTGGCCCAACAGCTAGGGTGAGCAGGGCGGAGGTATACAGGAACTACACTGGGCCCAGTTCATCTTTCTGTAGCAGGCTCAGGAGCAGGCCAGGTAGGGCCAAATGGCCATGGATCAGCAGTCAGGGTGCTGCCAAGGGTTCAGCAGCAGCTCCTCTGCCAGTCCAAGATTGGGGCCCGCCCCCACCAGCCTCAGGCTACTCAGCAGTAGCATAAGGAAGGAGGAAACTAGAGGCAGGGCTGAGGAATACAGAGCTGTCCTACACCCTCCTGAATGCCAGGTGGAGTCCCCAACTGGGAGTCAGGAATCCAGATTCTGGCCCAAGAGCCCTGAGTCCGCTTGGCTTACACTCAGGCACATGAGCCCAGGAGACCAGAGGGCTGGTGAGTCACCCACGGATCACTGCCACCCATGGATTACTCTGAATCTAATTTTCTATTTTCTTAGATATCTAGCCAGTTGTCCTAAGTTCTTTCCTTGGTTACATGAAATGCCATCTCTAGACTATATTTATGTCTGGGTTCTATTGAGTTCCACTGATCCCTTTTTATCTACTTCCATTCCAATACCATATCCTGTTCATTACTGCAGTTTTATAGTATATGTCTAACAAGCCATATCTCCATCAGTTTTCTTTTTCTTAAAAAATTGATGTACTCTTGTACATTTTCCATTCCACAAGGATTTTAGAATTAATCTGTCAGATTCCAGAGAAATTTGACTGGAAATGCAATTAAATTTTTAGATTAATTTATGAACAATTTATTGAGTCTTCCTAAAACACAAACATGGAACATTTCTATTTTATCAAGTCTTCTTTTCTGTCTCTCAGTAAGCTTAATACTTTTCCTCATGTTCATATCAGGAAATGATATTTTATAACTATCACTGGTATACAGAAATAGATGATAGGGAGAGGGAATCCCTCAAATTTGCGGAATTTTTTTGAGTTCTATTAAAAAATTCAAAGAATACCTGACAAACTACTTAGATTTTTGGATAAATCTCAAGTACTATCAGCTGTTGTCTCTTTCTGTCTAGTGGCTTACTTATTTTCCACGTCTTATTGCATTGTCTAGTATCTTCATTAAAATGTTGAATAGTATTGATCATACTTCTCTTGTTCCTGATTTTAGTAAGAATGCTTCTTATATTTCAACATTAAGTGATATGTGTGTTTGAGGTACATAAGTTTTCATATAGTTTGTATTGCACAAGAAAAAGCTAACGTGTGTGCGTTTGTGCACACACGTGTGTGCAGGCTTTAGTCTTACAGAAAGTATTAGAAAATAATTAATTTTCCTAACCTTCAGTCACATCCATTTAAGGAGTTTTCAAAAGCATTTTGTGAAGAGTGCCCTAATTAGGTTTCAAATTGTTTTCACATTAGCCAAGAGGTAAGTAAAAATTATTCCCCTTTGATTAAAATCACCAGGATGGACTTTGTGTCATTTCCTTCTAGGTTGCAATTCTGTAACCACTTCAGCTCTGTGAATGAGCCCCTCCAAGCACCATTCCCAATCCCCTAAGAATCCCTCTACCACCACAATAATGACTTAAATTTTTCAACTTCTCCTGTGCTCTATCCACATGGGCCTGGTGGTTATCTCCCTGACCCTGGAGAACCTCTCCTTTCCACATCTCCCCATTTTAAGCAGCTACTTTGATGTGTATGTGACCTGTATTTGCAGAAGCTGTCTATCAAGCAAATCATTCTACACCCATATAGTATCGCTTACTGTATGCCTGGCACTATACTAGAATATTTACTGGGTAACAAAGGCATAAAAGACACTTTTTTCTAAAATTTCCCCACAATTGCTTGTATTGTAATTGCATAAGAACTCTAAGCAAGGGTCAAGAGGCACCTGGGTGGCTTAGTCAGCTGAGTGTCCAGCTCTTGGTTTCGGCTCACATGGTGATTTGGTGGGTTGTAGGATTGAGCCCCATGTCTGGCTCCATGCTCAGCAGACCCTTTGCTTGTGGGATTCTCTCCCTCTGCCCCTCGCCTCACTTGCTCTCTTTCTTTCTTTAAAAACAAGTAAATAAATCCCAAAGTGGGGAAAAAAAGAAGAACTGTAAGCAAGACCAATTTCTGTAGCTAGGAAATTCTTGGAGGAGAAGCATTCTTGAATTAGGTCCTAAAAGGCCTAATAGACATAGGTCAGCACAGAAGGTTTAAAGTGTGTTTGGTTTTGAACTAATTTATTTTCATTAGTTGCAGTCTGGACTGGAGCACACCTTGTCACTGGTCTCCCCATATTGAAGCCGTTTCTAAATCAGTTTCACATAATCAGACACGTACCCATATCTCCTTCTCAATCATATCCTGGCAGGTGCCACATCTGCCTAAGGCATCTCTATAGGGTATTCATTACTATAATCACATTTGTCCTCACCTGGAGTATTTCAGTCCTCATCTAAGTGGCCTCCCCATCTTCAATTTCTCATCTCTCCAATCTTCCTGAGACACAGCTACCATCTCAAGCTTAGAGAGAAGCTTCAAGGATGCCAGTCTTCTTCTCAGGATTAATGACTTTCTATTTTCACACTGCGTTTAAAAGCCTTGGTGACCTCTTTTACCTCTTAACAAGAGCTGGTTTTCTATAATGCAACCACATGTAAGTGTTCAATATAAGTGTTCAATGAAGTTTTTACTTCTGCTCACACTGTTGTATCTGCTAGAATATCTTCCACTCTTTTTATTATCCAAGGCCTAGCTTCAGTACAAACAAACAAACAAACAAAAACCAAAAACTCATTATTTCCATCTCTCATTAACTGCCTTTCACTGGTTTTTACACCCGTTAAATTATGTGTGGCATATAAATTATAGTGCTGTGTTCTGTTTATGTGTAGCCATATTTCTTATCCTTCTTACCTAGATTGTAAACTCTGAGGAAGGCATTGTTACCTGCATCATTGCTGTATTTTCTTGGAGTGCTCACAATTCCTACAACACAGGAGGGCCTTTGTAAATTCCTTTTGGATTGAACTGATCAAGCTAGATAATAAAATGAGATGATCAGAGGTCATAAGTCTACCTTGGATTGGGATAACTTCCACGTATAATATTTTGCATTCATGGTCTGGAGGACTATGTATTAATTAGCTAGTTTTAGGCACTGAGAAAATCACAGTAGGAATTGTCAGCTTTTCCAACAGTGTGCCTGGACCTATCTTTTCTCTCTCTCTCTCTCTCTCTCTCTCTCTCTCTCTCTCTCTCTCTTTCTCTCTCTCTTTCCTAGAATAAACTACAACAGTATCCTTCCCTTTCCTTATCTTCGGAGAGTGTCCCAGCTTCTTCCATGGCATTCTAATTTTAATTAAAACAAAACCCGCATATTCATTTGGAGAATCAGTTGCATTTCTTTTCTTTTCAAATTTCAATAATACTCCCAATGAGTTCCCAGAACAAGATAAACATCCTGCACCTACAAGGGCTCAGAGAGAGCAGTTCGCACCCATTTGAATGTTATTCTGAATGTTATTCAGAGATGCCTCACAGAGGATGGGCACTCCAGGACCATTACATGGCTTTTTATTCTCTTCACCAATCCCAGAGAATCCCACAACCACAGATTGGTGCTGTGAAATACCAGTGAAAGGGAAGTGGTTAAAAGGAACTTCTGAGTTCATTTCTTTTCTTCAAGTATTTATGAACAAAAAGTTGGAAAGAAATTCACAGCATAAGTACATTTAGAAGAAGGCTAAGAGCAGCAGAAAACCAGATGACACATTCTGGAATGGGAGCAATCAAGGTTCTATTCAATCCGTTCCCCCTACCCCCCGTGCATCAGAATAGTTTCCCCTTTGAAACTTCTTGCACAGTTGCACAGGTGTATTGAATTCACACTGATCCACACACACACAAAAAAAGGCAAAAAAAAAATTGTTCATATGTCAACAGCTCTAGAAATTTCAGCAAATTCTTTAAGATGCAAAGATTAAAAATAATCCACTGAAGATTATTTTCTACTATCAAGACAATGGCAATGCTTTTTAGCTGTAAAGAGTCTCTTGATCTGACCTCAAGGTATTTGTTGAGAAAAAAACATTGTGTCTATGGCAGTGCCTCATACTAGGAAGGTATATGGCTCTGTCAGGATTCAGAAAACTTACTGTAAAAGGCTAGGCAGTAAATATTATAGGCTTGGCAAATTGCAACTACTCAACTCTGCCTTGTAGCTGGAAAGCAGCCATAGACCCTACATAAACAAATCAGTATGTCTGTGTTCCAATAAAACTTTATTAACAAAACAGCCTACAGCCATGGTTTGCTCTGGGTTGGACTATAAGTTCTTTGACTACAGTGATCATATCTTTCTTAGGAACCATTGTGTCTCTAGGACCAAGACTGCGTCTAACACATAGTAAGTGCCAAATAAACACTGGCAAAAAAAAAAAAAAAAAAATCATTAGGTTAAAAACATACTTCTTGTCCTCAGCTTACCGTCTCGTTTTTTGTGGAAGACCAAAACAGGAAAATGTAGAGTAAGAACAAAAAGATCCTGGATTGTGGATTCCAGGTTAGTTCTTCACTCAACATCAACTCTTTCTACCAACTTTAATGAGAGTTTATATTTCCATATCTCAAGAACTCAGTTAATTAATAATTATCTTAATTATTGAGATAGGGTTTAGGCTTAGGCTTATATTATAAAGTCACCATATTTAATGGCTTTCCAGGTTGTTTTGTGAAACTGAACTCGTGTCAGAAAACCAAAAGAAGTCCCATGAAGTTCACAAGATAAAAGATGGCAGTTGGCTGGATGACCAAGTACCCCCTCTATTCACCTTTACCTGTCACTTCTGACACATATCTCCCATGGCATGGAAGATGAATCAGACCCCCATTGCTACAATTGGCAAAATTCTAGCTGGGCTCCTAAAAGGGGTTACCTAAAGGGGATATAGCAAGAATAGAGGCACAGTCTGAAAGTTAAGTGTTATTTGATATGGAATTTTCTCCTAAGCCAAGACTAGGGGAACTGTGGCTGGATCTTGATTTGGAACAATTTGAGACTAGTATATCAGTTAGAGTCCCAAAATAAAATGGCTGGCATATGCAGGATAGTTCAAGTATAGTTCATGTACAAAGAGATTATTCACAAAGATGTGGACAGGGCATGGGAAAACCACAAAGGATGGTACAACATCCTAAGGTTAATACGGGAAGAGAGTAACCACCCCTAAGCCCAAAGAGACCAGGGGAAGGAAGACTTATGTGAATCCAGAAGGGAAGAGTAATCTAGAATTGGTCACCATGTGAAGAACAGTGATCTTGTGTTGCATGACATAGCTAAATGGAGTAAACCCAACATGAGTCATGGGTCAAGATGAGAGTGGAAGTAATTTACTATCCTCACTTCCCTTTCTCTCTGATTTCCTACTGGAGCTTCTGATTGGCTGCATTGACCCATAGACCAAAGAGCAAGGATGCTTGTTGGTGTGGTCCACACATGTCAGCCTCCAGAGGCAGTGAACAGGGTGAAGGCAGTGGAGAAAAGATCTGGAGGGACAAACAGAAGATGTCCAGCACAGATGGAGCCCAAAGTTACCAAAAGCCTAGTACACTGGGCCTGTCCTCTGTGAGGGTTGTTAGGTACACCAGGGTGGCATCAGATTGATTACCCACATACTCCCATTTTTCTCCTGAATGAGATTTTCACCGTCTACAAGGAAATGAATTGAGCAATTTTCTGTTCCCTGCAGTGTAAGGAGAATCTTTTGCCAACCACTGTCATTTAGCAGATGGTAGGTGATATTGTGAGGCCTGTTTGGCTCCTTGTAAGTCAAATGTCCAGGGAAAGAGCACTGGAGTCAGGAATTCCAGCTCCGAGATCTGGCTTTGCTCCTAAGTAACTAAGTGACTGTGGGAAAGTCACTTCTCTTGGGGCTTTTCCTCATTTTCCTAATCAAAGGGAAATACCCATGGGATCTGACAACCTGTGATCAGGATCCTCAGAATCCTCTAGAAATGACTTAAAACCTCTGAAAGTTTTGCATGTGTGCATTATCAGCATTTCCTATCAAACATTTAACTACCAACTAGGCACTTAGGTACTCTGCTTAGCTTGTTCTCTGTCTCTTCTCTCTCATCCCTTCTTTCTAGAAAATCTTACTGAATTCCCCATGACAACTTTGCAGCTCATAAGTCCTTTTTCTAATTTTATCATTGAGTGACTTGCCCAAGACACATGGTTAAGAAGCAGCAGAACCTGAATACTCTCCACCTTCTGTAGCCCTCAAGATCATGGTCTACCTACCCCATCTTCCCTTGATCCCAGAGTCAGACACACATGACTCAGGATGCCAAATGCACATTAACTGCCCCTCTAGAAGTAGCCTCAGGGCAACATGGGAGCCAATTCTTGGAGGGACAAGGTGTGAGAGTTTGAGTGTTGAGGTCCTCTCTGATGGCTATAGTGTGGGAGAGGTCAAGGAAGGATGATTCTGGACTGAGGAAATCAAGTCCCATTGAGCTGAGCCCTGGAAGTAAAGGAGACACCTTACAGAGCAAACCCAAAGGCCAGAGAGATCTTAAAGCTGAACAGGAGTGCTTCCTCTCTCACTGAAAATGATTTTTCCTGTTAGCCTTCTATAAATTTTATTGGCCCATCTGATGAAAGAAGTATTGCCCCATTCTATAGTATGGGCTCTGGAGAAGAAGTTCCCCCCCCCCTAAAGGGCAAAGCCATCTAAACTTTCCAGAGAGCAGAGGCAACAGAAGGTTGGTGTTCTCGGGGCTATGTGATCTGGCACATTCAGGCTGCTTGAGCCACCAGAGCTTCCTGCTGGTATTGCTGCTGGCTACCCTGCCACCATCTGGAGAGCCTCTCCACCAGGTCTCAGCTGCCCTTTGCAAGCCAACCTGTTCTGTTGCTTACTCCAAACAGGGCAAGTGGCTGAAGAGCATCTGTGAAGCCAAGATATCCCATCTGTGAACCTCCTAAGATACTCTGGAAAAGTCCAAGAAGGACTTTTCTGACCCATCCTCTGAGCATAGTCCCTCTGAAGTCCCTTTGACCCAACATGCCGCATTTTTTTTACAGCCTGGTCAGTGGTGTCACCTACTGTAACACACCAGGGACACGATTCCCCTGAAGAAATCCCATTCCTGGGAGGGAATTATTTGCTGGCCTCTCTGCAAGGGCAGTGGTGACTCCAGAGTTGATCAACCCCGGACCTCAAGATGGGAGACTCTAGTGGGCACAGGCAGCCATTCAGCCAGGTCTCTCTCCTTTGTGTTGGCACGGCCATGACAACAGCAGACCTTGGCAGCCCTTCTGTTTGACCTGGATCACGAATGTGAAATGCTCTGCCTGGCCTGGCGAGTCCTCTAGATTCCACTTTGTTCTGCCAGAGGCCTTCTCTGCACACTCCATCAATCCTTGTAATCCCCTCCTTATTGCCTGGGTGCACGGATGGCTTAGCTTGCCTCCGAGCTGCCTGAAGCCTGCAGTCTGTTACCACTGCTTGTGCCAGAATCCCCAGGCTAGTCCCAGGGCAGGAGGGACTCTGAAGCTCTCCATCTGGGCGGAGAGGGACAGAAAGGGATGCTTAGCCTTGCTGTTCTGGACCGGAGAACTCTGAAGAGCTTTTTGAATAGCCCAACAGTAAGGAATCCGTTGATGGAGTATAAACCCTGCTCCTGATTTGGCCTGAGAGCCCATGCTGACATGTCGACAGGAAATTCTGGTTGCTTTGCTGAATCCCACACCTTCCTACCAATGATAGTGATGTTGAGATACCTAGGAACTTCATTTCCTCTCTCAACTTTGGTACCTGGCTACCTGAATTGCTTGCATGGGTGGGATTTCACATATAAAGGAACTGAGACACAGAGAGATGAAGGGATTCATTCAAGGTCACAGAGCCAGTCGGTGGCAGAGCCGGCAAGCCAAGGACGAAACAAGACTGGACCCGGCACTTATGATGAGCAACATGGGACTAGGGCATGGTGTGCACGTTCCCTTCAGTTCCTAACTCACCCTTGAGACGAACGTCACCCCCCTCATAATTATTGCTCTCACGAATGTCAACATATGGTTCTGGCCTTTAAGAAGTTTGCAGTCTTTTTTAATACTCTTTTTTAATACCACACTGAATTGTGTTTCTCCCACCTGTTTTGAAGACCTACCTCTTTCACATCCCCTTCCTCTGAAAGTTTCCTTCTGATTCAGAAGATGAAATCTCTGGATGCTTTACCTTGTGTTTCACTTTTTCCTATAAAGGCCAAATTCAACCAGAAACTCATGAAGTTCAACATTAAGCAGTTTCCTTCCAATTTGTCCCTTAAACCAGCTTTGACCATCCCCTCTATGAGAGGCAATGGTAAGCACCCAAGAGAAGAGGCCCCATCCTCTAGAAATTTATCCATTTATCAAATGATCCAGAAATTTACCTTTTGCAGGAACTCTTGCAATGGGAACCAGGAGCCAGTTTCAAGAACGGTCAACGAAGGGGTGCCTGGGTGGCTCAGTGGGCTAAAGAATGGTCGATGAAGCAAGATAATAATTATTTCAAGTGAAATAACCCAAATATATATATCAATCAGAGAATGTACACATAAAGTGTGGGAAAGTAATACTATGCAGCAGTGACATCTGAGTGAGCTATAACTCTAGGTACCAATGAAGATAAACCCCAAAACATAATATAAAGTGGAAGAAGTAAGGCACAGAAAAATGTAGGTAATACATTTATATGACGTTGAAATGTAAAAAAAGCAAATAAAATAGTATTGAGTGTCCATTATGTAGGGGGCAAAACTATAAGGCAAGACAATACAATCCACTAGCCAGGATGATGGGGTCCTTTGGGCTCAGGCAGGAGGGATAAGGATGTGTCTGAGAAGGGACATACAGGGTCCTTCTAGGGGAAAATGTTCTGTGTCTTCACTTGAGAAGTAGGTATCAAATGCCTGTCCTATTCTTTAAACTGTATACCTATTTTCATAGGTGTCTCATTCCCTAGAATGTAAGCTCCACAAAGGCAAGGATTCACCTGTTTATTGCCAGATCGTCAACATCTAGAAGGCTGCATAAACAGCCAATATTCAACACATACTTTTGAGTAAATTAATAAATTCATTATTTATGAATATTTTCATAATATACATTTTAGTAATTAATGTTTGATTTAATAAAACCCATAGACAAGACAGCTTCTGCAATAAGGTCCACAAATGCTGATGACAGACCCGAGCAGACAGAGTGAAGTGCAGGGAGGGGTGTTCGCTGTGACCGTGTCATCTGGGGAGGACGCAGACGGACACTGAGAAGAGGGGGGAAGGGGACACTAGGCCAAAGGACCAACACAATCATTACTACTATTAACTGAAATTTTTTTTACTGTGCCAAGATCTTATTTGATTTTCACTATAAGCCATTAAGATAAATACCATTATTACCTCCATTTCACAGATGAACTCATGGCTTTCATTGAGCCAGTAAGTGGGCTTGAGGCCCTGTCGGTCTGACTCTAGCACATAGACAAGCAGAGGAGGGAATATGCAGGCACTCTTTGGTGGGAGGGGCGGGGCGGGCCTGGAGACAGGCTCCTGCTGAGCTGGGCTCACCAGGTTTTGCTCTGACCCCACTGAGCTCACTTTCCAACCAGGCCCCGCTGCCCTGAGCTTGGAGAAGACTGTCTGCAGTTCCTCTGCAGCAGAAGTGAGTGAGCGGCAGATGACCAGTAGTGAGTCACTTGCTTCTCGTTCAGCGGCGGCGGCGAAGGTGCCCGTTATCTCAACAGAGATTCCCCCTCCTGCCAAAGGCAGGTGCAGGCTGAGGAGCTGGGGTTTTGCAGCTCAGATTTCCATTTGATGCAAGCACACCACTTGAGGTCAACAGGATTGCAAACCGAGTGCCAATTTAGACCTCGCCACTGAAACTTCTGCTCATCAAAAAGAAATCCTCTTGTGTTTTCCAGGGAAAAATCATATTGATAATCAACATTATTATCGTTAAATGATGACACCACTTTCCCAGTCCCAGGTTGCATGGTTCATATAAGTGCTTTATATGAACCATGGAATTTCCACAAGGGCAGTTTGAGGCATTTAATATCTCCATTTTACTGAACAAATATCTTTTTTTTTTTAAAGATTTTATTTATTTTTTTGACAGAGACATCACAAGTAGGCAGAGAGGCAGGCAGGAGAGAGGGAAAAGCAGGCTCCCTGCTGAGCAGAGAGCCCCACGCAGGGGCTTGATCCCAGGACCCTGAGATCATGACCTGAGCCAAAGGAAGAGGCTTAACCCACTGAGCCCCCCTGAACAGAGGTTTTTAATGACTTGATCAAGGCAATACAAACTATAATCCAGGTATGTAAGACTCAAATCCACATTGGCAACAGAACCTAAGATCTTAAGAACCTTACTCTACTGCCTCTTGGGCATAGCAATGCATTTAAAGGGTCAGGAAATATCTGGGAATGTGTCAAGAAAGGGCAGGGTGGCATCACCCATCATGCTTAGGACTCTGGAAACAGACCTAGTTGGGTATCCTTGGGTCACTTCAACAAGTTCTCTACCATCATCGTCTCCACCAGGTCTCAGACCTCAAGAAGATGTGAGCTTCTCTACAAGTTCATCAGATTAGCAGCACAAGCCTTAAGGCTGTGCCTCTCTTTGCCAGATTAACAAGGATGTGTGTTAAAATCCCCCCAGAGCTCACTGGGTTTCCCTCTCACATTAGCTTAAAATTGAGGCACATTTTCCCTTCATTTTACCTTAAGCTTCTATTGGCAGTGGCTCCTACTGCCTCAGATTTCAGTTTCCTTATTCCTTCCTTCACACCATCCGAATTCCTATAAGACTGGAACAGGGACTTAATGCTCTGAAACAGATCTGCAAGGCACCCAGGAGAGTTCGTGGCTTTGAAAAGTTAGAATAAAATTTAGAATAAAATGAAAAAGCAAATCAAACACTTTCTGATTTTATCTTGTTTATAACTTTGGGTTTTCTAACATCATGACTCTTTCTAATGTGGACTGATTTCGAGTTATGGGACAAATGTGATTTGGAAAAAGAAATCCCATAATTAGGATATTCAAGTTCATCATACAAAAATCCTAGCCCACATCTTTAAAACCTGAAATGCTAAATTCCATTAAATTGCTTCCAATTTATATATTGGAAACAGAGCCCAGACAGACTCAAGTACAGTCCTTCTTGTACTAGGATTTATCTAGTCTCCATCCTGGGCTCAGACTAAATTGGGTCTCCTAGCCATGCCTCCCTATGCACACAGCAACCACACCATTTCTCTGGTGGCTTCACAGATGTGGTCAGCTAGCTCAAGGCATTGGCAGCTGCCTCGATTCTGGTAATTATCTCCATGTGGCTTGACCTGTGCCCTGTCATTGCTAGGACACGGAACACAGGTGACAAGAAAACGGACTGACTTGGCCTCATCCTACCTCTCTCCAGTGCCACAGAAGGCTTACAGGATGTTCTTGGTATCACATGGCAAGAAAATTGCCAAGAAGAGACCTTCAGCAATTGCTGGGAGACTCAACACTGTGATCAGCAGGAAAGCTATAAAAATGAAAGCAGAAAATCAAAAGAGAAGGTCAGACAGTAAAAACAGAGAGTCTCAAGAGAGTGAGATGAAGACTTAAAACTTGAAGATGGATGGTCCAAAAAAAAGAGGAACAATTTTAAAGAACAGATAAAATTACAAGTAGAGCTACTCCTGCAAGGGGGGGAAAAAAAGGACATTTTTCTAGTATCTAAATGCTTACAATACTTTGACAGGTACAGGGTTTTGTAATGAAGTTTCCACATGTCCCCACCTCTCCCTGTATACCACTTTCCCATACATATATGAAACAAAAAGAGAAATTTGACCTTGCTGACTAAGATTTATACCTTCCTTTTGCTGTGTCTCGAGTTTCCATCTTATTCTGTTGATTCTCAGATACTTAGCTCTGCACAACCAGGAGTTGGATAATACCATTACTACTATTAATAACAATAGCAGCTAAAGTTGAGTGCTTACTGTGTACTAGGCACTGTTCTAAGTACTTGGTGAGTATGAACTCATTAATTCTTACAGGGTTAAATTTCCACTTCGGATACAGAAAAACTGTGGCATGGTCTATACTACCTGCCCAAGATCACACAGCTCCTAAGTGATGACTGTGCTCGAGAAGCTGGAGGGAAGATCAGAAGACTTAGGCAAGGAGGCTCAGGCCACAAACCAGAGGCCTGGGGGTGGTGAGGACGGAAGATGGAGAAAAGCCAAATGGGCTGGGAATCAAGGAATATTCCAGGGACGCCAGAGCAACAGCAGGTAGGAAAGAATTAGGAAGAGAAGAACTGCTTTTCAGAAACACTGCTGTAGATTATGAATTGGGCCAAATTCAATGCTCTTCAAGGGACACAGGTAAAAGTTGAGCTTCCTATTATAATATTCTATGTTTTAGACTGGGTTCTCAGATTACAGCTCTGCAGAGACTGAGACATTTAAGGACCCAGCCTTTGTGATGGATGGATCACAATGGTCCATCGTGCTTCATGGTTTCACGTATGTGATCTCACCAGTTAAGCACAATCTCACGAGGATAAAGCATAGTGGTGATGTGCATTTGCAGGGAGACAGCGGGGAGGAACGAAGTGGCTCCAGACAGCTCAGAAACAAGATGGCTCCTCTGGCAATTAAACCATGAAATCAACAAACAACGGATTCCTTTAAGAAATAATTACAGGGCACCTACTATATGGCAGGAACTGTTCTACACAATGGGATACAGCAGTGAACAAAACAAACTTTTTCTGGAGCTTACATTCTCGGAAGAAAGAAAATAAGCAAAGAAATGTGTAAATATGTAGATGTCAGTTAGGAGCTGATCCAGTGCCTGTCAGCAAAGACAGGCAAAGTCATCCTAAGAAGAATGGACATCTCCGAGCTCTACTAGCTCCCACTTTCACCTCCAGGACTGAAGGTGATATCCACTCAGGCTCAAGGGGGTTGGGAAGTTATAAAAGAATGGAAAAGGGAGAGCTACAAGAGCCCAATACAAGCAGAGCCCATTAAAAAAAAAAAAAAAAATATTGTAAGAGAAACATATTTCAAATCAAGCTCTACTCCTTCCCAGCTGTGTGACTTTGGGCCAGTTACTTACTTTCTCTGTAGTTTAGCTCCCTCGACTGTAATAATACTGCCTGCATGTTAGGTTTGCCGTATTCATTTAAAAAGTTCCTATAAAGCGTCTGCTGTAGTAACTGTTGCTCACTGTTCATCCCTACTGATGAAGCTGTTGGTTGCAGAGAAACGGTGAAATTCGTCAAGTTAACTGCAAAGACTGACTAACATGTATGACAAGAACTCAGCTTGGCGACAGCAGTCCTTAATGTTGATCACAATCCCCAAACACTTAAGTTGAGGGCTGGTGCAGAGCTCAGCATAGCCATAAAGTGCCATCCAGAGGTACCAGACTCAGTCTGTCTATACACTTCTCTACATTCAAAAGTCTTATTTAAGTTTCTTTTTAACCAAAGAGGCACCAGTAGTCATTACCAAGCACTCACTAGGTGTCAGCGCTAAACCCATGTTCAAGAGAATATAAGGGCAAAAGGGAACAAAAGGTCAAACTTAGTTTCCTGCCTCAAGAAGCACACTGCCTACTGTAAGATGTACATGAAATCTTGGATCAAAAATCTCAAAGCAGGGCCACCTGGGTGGCCACCTGGGTGGGTTAAGCATCTGCCTTCAGCTCAGGTCCTGATCTCAGGTTCCTGGGATCCAGGCCTGTGTGAGGCTTCCTGCTCCGCAGGGGTCTGCTTCTCCTTCTCCCTCTGCCTGCAGCTCCTCCTGCTTGTGCGCTCGCTCGCTCTCTGTCTCTCTAATACATAAAATCTCTTTTAAAAAAAATCCCAAAGCAGCGTAAGGGCAAGGGGTTCCCCCTAAACACCACAGATGAGAATAAGAAAGACGTTCCCTTGAGAGGAGGCTGCATCATAGGAGGCTGACGGGAGCGTGCTTCCATGGAGGACCTCTTGTGTCCCAGCCACCAAATCACACATTCTCACTTATTCCTCCCAAGCCCCGCTGGGAGAGATTCTTACACCCATTTTATAGATGAGAACACTCAGCTTCAAAGCAGTTGAATGATTTGTTCGAAGTCATCCAGTTATCCAGAGACCGCCCACAATACAATTCATGTCTGGCCTGGAACCCTTTGTTACTTTCCCAGTCACAAGGAGGCAACATGCGGTCAAGGTCAAGAGTCTGGTGGGATCCGGGGACAGAGCTGGGATTTGAACTCATCTAACTATGTGATTTAGGCAAATTATATCATCTTCTTGTGCCTGTTCTCTCAGACACAAACTATTTTTTCATGACTGTATCTCTCGTACAACATTGCTGGAATTCAATGACATAATCCTTGCTCAGTGCCTATGTGGTACTCAGTAAGTGTTGTCTGTGACTTCAAATAAGATGACACCCTTTCTTAGTTCCTCTTCCCACTGGGACTTGTAATGACAGATTTTTTTGGCTTCTGAATATAACTTATTACCCAAACACCCAGTTTGCTTACAGCAGGGACTGGAACTGAATCAGCATCACCAGCCAGATTACCAGTTTTTCACAAATGTCTCATTCTCCACTGTCCCCAACTCCCCCACCACCCTGATCACCTGCTCGGCATGGCGTCCCCACCCCCGGGTTACCCTGATGCTCTTCTCAGGGGAGGACCGGAGAAAGCAATCAGTGTCTATATTATTTCTGAACTAGGGAGTGTTTAAGCTGAGGATTTAGGAAAAAACAAAAACAAAAACAGATTTCCTGAATCAGCAAAGATTTATGCTAAATAATCCTTTTACAAAACAACCCACTGAGAAAGGAGAGCTTCACCGTGGCAGTTTAAGCAATATTGTGGGGGAAGAGACAAGTTATATTCTGTCTCATTATCCGACTCTCAGTACTTCGGGAAGTCTCCATGCTGCCAACCAGACTTTTAGCAGAGTTGCAAAACAGCTCTTTGTAAAGGCCTATCAGATATCATTGATCCATTTAGAAAATATCTACTGAGCACCTACTATGTGCCTTGATAGGCATCTGGGTAATGATGTACACCGGTAATGAGGACAGAGTAACAAAAACAACCAAACAACAAAAACACATCATGCCCTCCTTCCTCCTGAAGCTTACATTCTGTATTATCTATTGCTCCATAGGAAGTCGTACCAAAATTTATTGGCTTAGAGAAATAACCATTTGCTTTAAATTCTGTAGGTTAGCAGTTTGGGCTGGGCTCGGCTGGGCTGTTCTGTCTGTCTCATCTGGGGTCACTCACGTCACTGCAGTCATCTGGTGCCTCGACTGGGGCAGTGTGTTTGGAGATGGCCTGACCCGCCGCGGCAGGGGGTGATATAGCTATCAGCTGTCTGATCTCAGGGACAGCTTCGGTCTGCTCCACAGAGCCTCTCTGCCTCCAGTCAGGCTCGCCTCAGAAGCTGTACAAAGTTATGTCTATAATACTCAATAGGTCGAAGCCAGTCACAAGGCCATTCCAATGTAAGGGGTACCCCATCTCTTGATGGGAAATGCTTCAAAGATACATGCAACTCCAATGTATATAGCTTGGGAAGAAATTTGTTGTCTCCCCTCTTTTTTTTTTCTCCCAATTTACTGTATCTGTCAGTAGCTGAGACAAACAGCAAATATATAACAATGTTTAGGCAGAAGTTTTCAAATCCAGTTCTACATTAAGAATTCCCTAGAGGAGGGACGTCTGGGTGGCTCAGTTGGTTAAGCGGCTGCCTTCGGCTCGGGACATGATCCCAGAGTCCTGGGATCGAGTCCCACATAGGACTCTCTGCTCGGCGGGGAGCCTGCTTCTCTCTCTGCCTCTGCCTGCCACTCTGTCTGCCTGTGCTTGCTCTCTCTCCCTCTCTCTGACAAATAAATAAATAAAATCTTTAAAAAAAAAAATGCCAGATCCTCCACCACAGACCACTTAAACCCAGGATTGGGACTAGGGAATTCACAGGATTGACCAGTTCCCCAGGTGATTCTAAGTTGCAGCTGAGTTTGAGAATCCGTGGTTAAGGTGCGCTGAAGGAAACATAAGGAAGGATGGGCGATTCTAGAACAATGAGAGAGCTGTAAGACCTGCAGGCAAGGAAAGACTTTCTGAGGAAATGCTTGAGCTAAGATCTAAATGAAGCCCGAGAGCTTTGCCGCCACCAGAAGCAGAGAGGGAAGAACCAGGACAGAGGGAAAGAACGGGCTGGGGCAGCAGGGGCAGACTTGGTAGAAGAAGTGTTGGAAGAGTGTCCCACACCACAGAGGCGGTATTTCAGAGGAATGTTCTATCGCTTTCCTGAAGTCAAGTCCTTACAGGATGATCACGTCACTCGGTTTTTGTAAAGAGGCGACGCAATAAATAATTAACTGAAGAATACGCTGTGGAAAAATACAACTTCTAAAAAAGATTTTTTTTAAAAAGAGAGCTCTTTTTTAGTTCAATCTCAGTCTCTAGGAAATGGGAAACAAAGCTGGAGGGGAGGAGAATGGGCAATAGGCATGGCTTTAGAGGAGACAAGTGTAGGAAAAAAAAATTAATTCTTGAGAGTTTGCCAGGGATGGGTACTCTGTTTCGCTAGAGCGAAGGCAAGCCCTGACAGCAAAAGCTGGTTAGAAGCTGAGAGAAGATGGGGACGTGGGGACTCCTGCTCCCGCTTCACTTCCCCGTCTTCCCTCCTCCCTGCGTTCCTTGCCAGCACCCCCGCCCTGCTTAGTCTGTCCTTGTCAGGGCGCCATGATGACCTGCCAGGGAGATCTTGGGCATCTTAACCATCCAACCCCCTCCTCCAACAAAATGGCTGACTAACTGCCGAGATTGTAGCTTCCCTGGAAGAAGCCAGCAGGGTGCGGAGTTGTTACTTCCCTCCCCAGCATCTGCGCCCTCCCTGGAGGCAGCCGCCAGCAGCCCCGGGGGAGCGATCCGAGAAAGTAACGAGAAAGCACTCTGGCCCAACTCCCAGGGACGGTGCCCCCAGCAAGAAGGAATCCTGTTGGAGAAGAGGAAACTAAGGCCCAAACAAGGAATTCCAAACCCACCAAGAGCTGGCTACCAACTGAGAAATGGTCAGCGTCCCCTCCCTGAAACTACATGCATGCGGATTCCACCAACCTCTTCTCTGCTTGCGTGGGACCCAAGTCTTCCAGAGTTTTCCACGCCACTGCCAGCTGCCAGCCCACAGCCTCCCTAGCCAGGCCCCTGCCTAAGGGCCCTGAGGCCCGCACCAGAATGTCTGCTAAATGGGCAGAGCCCCAGGGCCTTCTCCAAGCCACTGACTCAGAGTCTTCAGGGTGGGGACCTTGGGCTGCTCATTTTACACGCGCTCCCCAGGTAATGCTGTGCCACGTTAAAAATCACAAACTTAAAAAAAAAAAAAAAATCACAAACTTCAGTGAAAACCTACATGCAATTCTCCACCCCCCGGCAACCAAAAGCATTTCTCTTTCAGCAGCCTGGTAGGAAATCTCAGACCCCAAATGCTTCTCTGGAACATATCACTAAACAGGAAGCCCCAGAACGAGACTGTGAGCCCCAACTCTGGCAGAAACAAGGTATTTTCCCGAAGAAGTACTTTTAATAAGCTTGGAACACCATTTACTCTGTGGTCCGTACAGACTGCCGCAGCCTCCCAGCTTCCCATGGATGCGAAGGATCTTACGAAACTTGATTGAGGAGACCCTCCATAACCAGGGTCTTAGCTGGCTTGAGCCCTTTCCCCAGATATGGGCCTTGACATTGTTGTTGGAAATCTCAGAACACAGTTCTGGGAGAGGAGAGAAGCAAGACCCTGGGAAGAAAGCAAGACATTTCATAGGTGAAGAGTTTGGGGTCCAGACAAATCTGTTAGAGAGGCAGACTTTCATGAGGTAGGGTGTGCTGATGGTGGTGAGAAATGAGGAAGAGACAGAGGGCCAGAGAGACAGGCAGGGCCCCCGAGGAAGCCCCACTCCATCCCCAGGGCATCTGAGTTCTTTTTTTTTTTTTTCCTTTTTCCCCCCACGTGCCTAGTTTCTCTCTCCCCTCTCTCCTTTCCCTTGGCGCTCTTCCTTTGGAGTTCCTTTTCCTTGAGTCTCTCTTCCCCTCCCACTTTCTATTCCTTTCTCTTTCTCTCTGTCTCCTTTTTTCTTCTTTTCCTCCTTCCCTTCCCCGCACCTTTCTCTTCCACTTTGCCACAACCATAGGGCAGGTGTCCACTCTATGGACAGGCGTCTGCTCTGTGCCCAGCCCCATGGAGAACACCGAAGAAAGAGGAACACACTATCAGCGGCCTCTTGGAGCTCCCAACTCCTGGAGAAGATCCAAAAACAAGGCAACGACAACTCAGTTTCAGGCAGTAAAGGGCAGAACACTGAAACAGGCATCTAATCCAGGCTGCAGTCCAAGGAAGTGACGTGGAAGCAGACACTTAAGAGGGGAAGATGCAATAACACAGCAAAGGGCCTGGGAAGGTGTAGGGAGTGCTCCAGCCTGGTACAAATTCCTCATTCACCAGAAACATGGCACCTCTGAGGGACTGTGAGGGTCCAGGCCTTCCATGCCTAGTTGTGTAGGTTGCGTCCTGCACAAGGGCACTGGGCCAAGGAGCAAGGGCTGAGGGCTGCCGGGGCACGAGTCTGCCCTTCACACACGGAGTCTCCTGTATTTGGCTCCATATGGACAGGACTATCAAGCCTGTCCATCGTTACTCTTCTTCACGGTGGATCAGCAAACGACTGGGACAAGAACAATAAAGCAAGAGCTTCCCTAGAAGCATCTTTCTCTGTTGGCTTGTTCAGGGAGGTTGCATGATATTGTCAGCCTCTGCCTGGTTGAAGGCTCACCAGATCTAACCAAATCTTGAACTGCCTCCCCAAGACTTTATCCTGACTGGGTGCATTCGGCACCCCTGCCTTCAGATAAGCCTCACTTCCCTGAAGTCATCCATGCCCTTGGGTAGGACTGCATGGAAATATTTTGTTTTCTAATATTTCCAGCCAACATTTACCCAGTGATGCCTCATTACCATTTAGAGAACAACCTTCACAATGTATACTGGGAATCATTACTTATTCTCCCCCTCAGAAAGAGGAGGCATTGTGATACACTGCATTCTTTTTTAGAGTTTGGCTCCATGTCTGATCCAAAGGCAATTTAAACAGAAGTGTTTAAGAGACATTTGCATACTTTCCTAATAATTTCACTGGCCAGAGAAATGATTCTCAGCTGCAACAATGGCCTCAAGGCACCAGTAGTCCCTCCTTCAACTTCAGAACTAAAACCACAGGGAAAACAAAAGGTTGCCTCTCAACACCTTTTTCTTCTACAGCTGAACCCGAAGACAGACCTTGCTCTGACTGGAATAGTATCGACTCAACCTTGCCCACCAGGGCTCTTTAAAGGAAGGGCTATGTGGCAGCAGAGGTGGGATTCTGAAATATTTAAGAAAATTACTATACACTGTTATCTTTGAGGAAGATGTTTTGCAATGTTTTAAACTTCCTCTTCTTTGTACAGAAGGGCTGACTTGTTTGCAATTAGAATAAATGAGGAAAGATATTTGTAAATTTTAAAATCTGCACTATCCTCCAAATAGGTGGAAAGGTATTTTTGCCCTCTAGCAGAGAAGCCTGGTGAGAGAGCTTACTGGGGCAGCAGCCTGTCCCCAACAAGGGAGACATCCTAGGCCCCAAACATGGCGGAATACCGTAAACACAGAGACTAAGAGACCCAGAGGGTTCTCTTTCTTGCTCAAAGTCTGATTTTAGAGATGAGAAAATGGCAACTCGGGGGAGACAAGGGACTTTTCCAAGTCACGTGGCAAGTCAGCAGCACTGTTGAGAGGTGCCCCAGAATGACCTAATCTCCTCCAAAGGTCTTACTTCAGCACCAGGATTTACCGTCTTTTATTCCATTAGCTCATAAGGGCTCAGTGCTACGTGGACCCCGAGAAAGTAAAGGATAGAGCCCCACACACAAAGAGCTTTTGATTTTTCTAATTATCGTGAGATAACATCATCACTCTTTCTGAGCTAGCCCACTGAGGAGAACCCTTTAGATGGTATTTAACGCAACATCTTCCTTTTCAACAAAGGAAGAAGCTTAATTCGCTTCTACTCTTTCCTTAACATTTACTGGGATTAGTGGGAAATAATGGTTTTAAGTATGGAGAACAGAAGCTGCCAGAGAAGTACTTTCTTCTCTCTGTAACGAACCAGAAATAGGCAGTAAACCGTGCGTGTGTCCGTGCACAAGAGTGGTGTGGTATGATGCATGCGTGTGTGTGTGTGTGTGTGTGTGTGTGTGTGTGTGTGTCTAATTTTAGGCTGAAACAGCACATAATCTAACACATGCATGGATATTCATACTAGACTGGGCTCAAATATCAGCTCGACAACATCTGCCATGTGACCTCAGCCGCCTTCCTTAGCATCGGGTTCCTCTTGTCTGAAGTGGGAATCACAACCTCACAGTCCCTGACATGGAGCCTGGGTGTGAAGATTGAGCAAAGCAGAGAATGGGAAGTCCCTGCATCCTGTGGGCAAGGGAGAGGTCAGCTTGTCTTTTAGGGGAGTGGAGAAAGGAGTTCTATACTTTCTATTTTCCCATATTCTTTAAATTCCTAGGATTAAGATGTTTTCCATTGTGAAACAGAAGGGAAGAGACAGGAGAGAGACTTTATTAAGGATGAAAAATGGCTACAATTTTGAATGCAGCCTTTTTGACAGAATGTGAGTATGTTTTCAGAATAATTAACAGGAAAGCCAGGACTGAGGAAATTAATTACTATTGGTACAACTGCCTTCCAAATGGCAACCTCGAAACTGATGCACAGTGAGGCCTCAGTTTCTCAGTGAGGTCAGGGAAGGCCTCTGTCGATCAGTTGCTTGCTGCCCTGGGAGACTGAGGAAGTGATTCTGTCCATCATAATAATATCTTCCAAAGATGGGAATGAATATTTGTGAAGCCCCAACCATGTGCTTGCCGATACCAGCTGCTTTTGTATGTACAAATTTAAATATCTTATTGATCTTATAAATTAGGTATAATTAACTCTGCTTTACAGATGAGGGCATTCAGGGCTGAGAACTTAACTTGCCTGAGGATACACATTTGGAAACTGACAGTCATTCATAACCCAAACCTGCCTAACTCCAAAGCTTATGCCCTTCCTTCTCTATGAGACCACCTTCCACAAAGTGGAAGGAGGTTGGCTTAGGACACTCGAGGCCAGGGTCTCACTTTATTGATTTGTCCATTTGCCCTAGGTTTGAGAACCACCATTTAGGAGCCGAGTGAATTTGGCAAGTTACTAACCTATCTGATTTCCTCCTCAATTTCTGCATCTCTAAGCATTCTGTGATTTTCAAGACACTGCCCCCACCTTACAGGGATACTTAGAGGTTTAGAATCTATATGTCATCTACCCTCACTCAGAATGTGGCCAGAGCCTAACTTCACTGAGTAAAGAATGAGTGGAGATGCATATAGGAAAGTTCATGTGTCCCTGGATAGAGAAAATAAAACTCAAGTTCCATATTATTTCCTTGCTTCAGGGTCAGTGAGGTCCTTCCCCACTCAAATGGAGTTAAGCCATCCTTTCCTGTTGGCAACCGTCTTTGTCCAAGTTTTCTAGAGGATCCTATCCACAGGAGGCCAAGAGAACTGGAAGAAAAAAAAAAAAGCCAAAACAAAACAAAACAAACAAACAAAAAACATGGCCAAGAGCCTGGTAACCCTCCAGATCCAAGATTTCATAAACAGTAGCAAACTTGAGAGGAGATAAAGATACACCTGAATTCAGTCCTCGTGGAAACCAAAGAGAGAAGCCCCAAACGTCAAGGGACTCCCAATTCTAACCAGCAGCTGAGAAGTTATAGCAGCTATGGGAGGATGGAAACAGCATGGACTTCGGAGACCATGGGCTTGAATTTCAACTCCAAAGTGACTGGCTGAGTAACCTTGGGCAAGGACTCTTCTAAGAGGCAACCTTCCTTAGGGAATCCTCATTGGTCTGGCTAAAAATTTCTCAGAACTGCATGGTCTGTACTCTTTTGTCTAAGTCCTCCCCTTCTTCCCTCTCCTTTCTTAGATGTCAGCCACAAAGGTCTTTCCGGTCCTCTGCTGCCCCTTCCCTCTTGATTCTTCATAGTTCTTTCCTCCCTCAAATCTCCTGCACATCTGATCCCATCTTAGTATCTGCTTCTCAGAAGACCTGCATGGGCCCAGGGTACTAGAAGTGGTCTGAGAAAACTTGAGGATGGGTACATTCACTGGTAATGAGTGGGACATGAGACAAGAAGAGTTTTAGCCACAAGGTGGTTGCCATACAGCTGAAAAAATTCACTGAAACAACCTGAGAAGTCATGTGAATGGAGGGAAACATTCCTTACCAATATGATCACTCAGGTACTTTGAAGACATGGAGAAACCAAGCATAAAATGATAGCAGAGTTGGCCAGATGCTGGTCAGTTGTACTGATGCTCCACAGAGAGATAAAGAGAAACTAAAGTTGGTCAACCACAGCTAAAGGCTGAGTGTAAGACCCAGTTTAAGAGTGAAAGAGCAAGAGATCTACTTGGCAGCTTAATGGAGGTTCTTATCTACTGCAAGGAAGTGTAGACAATGACACTCCCTTACAGTTTTGCCCTAGGCCTGCATTAATTCTTTTCCCCTCTATAATAATATAGCCCAGTTATAGTCCTCTAAGATCTAGAGGTCTAGACCTTGTGGATATCCTACAGGATGTCCCATCGATCCATTACACTTGAAGCCACTGCCTGAGCAGTACAAACAAGAAGTGGCACCTTGTAAGATACATCGCTAAGGAGGATAGGAGAGAAAACTTTTGAATTTCAGGGATCTCTCATTTCAGAAAGGTTTCTAGGGACCTGTTGATCAGGGGTATAAGAGGATATCCCCCAAAGCAAAAGACAAATGGCTGCATCTTGCATCCCCTACCCCCAAAGAAGCACAGCATCTGGTAGACCTCTTTGAGTTATGGAGGAAGCACATAGTCCCCAGCATTTAGTGCTGTAGTGCTTTGGGTTTTAACTGTCAGTAGGTAGCTAGTGTAGGGGTGTAATACCTCACTCAAATGAAGAGATTCTCTTTTTTGAGGCTCAGTTTTAGACATCATAAGGTTTGCCTAGCTTTAATTCAATGCTACTTACTTTTATTCTGTAGTTCTTGAAGGGTCCTACGTGAGGGCCTTGAGTAATTTCCAGGATCCTTTATCCTTTGGAGTACAGAAGTTTATTATTATTATTATTATTATTATTTTATCTCATTTGTAGTGTGGGGTTGCTAGAAGTGCCACTTAGCCTTTCAACCACTCTGCTCTGTTTCTACATGTCAGACTCGCCTTACTGCATCTGGGCCCCTCAAGTTCTGGTAAACTTGGGATCTCCCCAGTGCTTGCTTGCTTGCTTGCTTTCTTTCTTTCTTTCTTTCTTTCTTTCTTTTTTTCTTTATTTGACAGAGAGAGAGAGATCACAAATAGACAGAGGCGGGGGAGGGAAGCAGGCTCCCTGCCCAGCAGGGAGCCCGATGCACGGCTCGATCCCAGGACCCTGAGATCATGACCTGAACCAAAGTCAGAGGCTTAACACACTGATCCACCCAGGTGACCCTCCCCAGTACTTTCAAGTATATTTCCAAATTTTACCCAACCTTCTCCACCATTCTTGGTGAGAATATTGATCTGCTATAAATCATCTAAATACCCATATCATATTTATTTTTTATGATCTAAAACCTTTAGTAAAAAATCCACACCAGGGACGCCTGAGTGGCGCAGTCGGTCAAGCGTCTGTCTTCGGCTCAGGTCATGATCCCAGGGTCCTGGGATAGAGTCTCACATTAGGCTCCCTGCTCCGTTGGTCCCTGCTCTATACTGGGAGGGCACAGCCTCTTATGGCCATCCATAAGTCTTTGCTCTAGGACTCCAAAAAAGAACTCTACACTGAGCCACAGCAGTATATCTGATATTAAAAAAGAACTTAAGTGCCCAACATAGAACAGACTATGTAAGATCAAAAGCTCCCTGTGGTTCCTATATGATACACACACACAGACCACTCACTCACTATATACAGGGGCTGCTAACCCTGAAGGAGTTGGAAAAGCAGATGCTTAGAATACATAGTTAATTAACACAATGTATAATATCTTTCTTGAAATCTGTAATGTCTGTCAAGAGTATAATCTTCCTGATTATAAGACAAAATTGCTTTTGTAATACCGTAATCTGATTAAGTAGCTCAGTGCTTGGCATATAGTACTCATTCAGTAAATCTTAACTGTATTTTGGGAAGAACAAAGAAAAGAAAGAGAAGAGGCAACTTTAAGGGAAAGTTCCCTTTAAAGATGCAATAATATAAAAATAAACCACAATGATCAAAGATTCCTGAATCTGAATGTGCATGTGCTGTGTGTAATCAATCGTCAGTCTATTCCTGAGTAGAAATCAAGCATTTCTGAAACTTAGCAGTTTGTTCATTTTCCGTTCTTCACTTTTTATATTCCTCTCTCCCAGTGGAAAGGGGGAATGTAAATCTTCTCATATTAGCGGCTCCTGGTCTCTTTGGGTTTCATGTGGTATTGAGTGGATTGTCAAAATAAAAATCCAAAGAGGGACTAGGGTATTGGTTTATGTGAAGTCACTGTAATATTCAAATGAAAGCTACAAATCAGCTATGTAAATGAGCCTGTACCCAGGGCAGAATTGCAATCAAACAGCCTGCAGAAGGAAACTTAATAAGCCCTGCCTCTCCTTCTATTACCTTGTGAGTAAGTTTCCTGAGAGTCCGGGTCTTGTGAGGGCACCGAGTGAGCGTAGCTTCAGGCATTCCACTGGCTGTCACAGAACTGTACTGGGACCTGGCAGCTCTCTGAAGTTCCAGGAAGGGCTGAGCAGTTTGCATCTGTGTCTCCATCAAAAGGCATTAAATATGCATTTGATCAAGATAGTAGTTAGGAATGAAGCACCTATGGGGGAAATTTGCTTGAAATTATAGTCCTATGTAACTCCTTCCCCTCTGAAATGGCTTTGGGACCAACATGCTTACAAGAGAGTTGGTTTAAAGAATGGGAAATCATCCAGATTTGGGGGAAGGAATAGACCAAAAGTCAAAGTTAGTGACCAAAACTGGGATGCAGTCCTGCCCATGGAATTTAATTTTACCATTTGTTGGTGGTCACAGGATCATAGAAGCCAAGCAGCAGTACCTCCCAGTTTGCCCAAGATAGTTTGGTTTTAAACCTATTGTTCCAATATGATTGTTACTAGCACCAACTTTCATTCTTACATGTGTCCTGGTTAGGATGGTCAACTATAAGGCCATCCTACAAAGTAAGGATCTTCAAAATCATTCACCTTTCAGGTAAGTCAAACCCTAAGTCTAGTAGCATAGGGACTGTCACTTCTCATAGCCCAGCTCTGTGTCCATTCATGGTGAGGCTGGTAAGTTTCCTGTCCCTAGAATGATTCAAGCAAAGTAGATAAGGAGACGAGGTAAAGGGGATTCAGCCAGCAACAGAGACCAGACAGTGGTTTTATGGGTTTCCTTCTTCCCCCAACATTCTGCAAGAATCAGAGATTTAGCAAGAAACAGATCCAGAGTGGAAATAGTTGCTCAAGTTTCTGCAAGACTATGCCAGCTGGAGAAGAGTCCTGAGTGCAAGTTTCCTCCCCTTCTTTACTAGATACTGATCAGGAGAGAGGAAGTGAGAAGGAGGTAAAAAGTGAGAGCAGTTAAAATAGGATGTGCCCACCCTTACTATACCCAACCCAGGCTCTAGCTTGGAATCCAAGATCTGCAAATTCTTGCTAGATGCAAAAATTCAAGTATGTGTCAACATCTAGGAGTTTGTTTTAGCCAGATAGGGGCAGGCTTTGCTGGAGTATGAAGCAAAATTTCAGTGGCTGAAACAACAAGTTTATTTTTCTCTCTGCCACACTTTCCACTGGGTATTGGCTGGGCACTCTTGCTCATGTTCTACTTACTCAGACGCTCCATAGTTTCACAGTTACTGAAATTGGAAAAGGGGCATGTGGCGACTTACCCATTAGCTCTGGAAGTTCCTGCCAGCCATGGCACACATCACCTCTGCATTTCACCGGCCACAGAAGTTACATGCACGGGGATATGCCCAATTTCTCATGGAAGTCCAGGAACAGGAAAGACATGGAGGATGGCACCAACTATAGGTCTATGGGAAAGAGTCTACAGAGGGCATGCCAAAGTGCCTGGTACACAGCAGGAGCCAAGCATGTGCCACCTCCCTCCGGAGAAATGTCCCTGCCCTTTGGAGTCCTTTCCTCCCACCACCTTCCTTCTGAAGGAAACCACGATGTGGAGATGACTTAGCCTGGAGACACAGAAGGGAGGACTCCTGAGTATCCTCAGACAGATGAAGAGCTCTGCCGGGCATCATATAGGCCAGGACCTCCTCATCCTAGTCTGGCCTGAGCACATCTGAACAGTAGCAGCAGCAAAGCTAATATTTACTTACACGGCCCTTCTCATGTGCCAAGCCCTGTTTTAAGTGTACCACCATGCATTTAATCCTCACAACAGCTTTTTGAGATAGTCAGTATCCTCTTTTTACAGATGAGAAAGCTCAGGCAAAAAGAGATACAGTAACTTCTCTGAGGTCCATGGTTATTAAGTGTCCAGGCTGGAATACGAACCCCAGGCCTTCCGTTCCAGTCCACGTTCATTGCCTGTGCACCAGACAGACTGGTTGGAGAATCAAGACATACATGTCTTGGTGCCATTCGAGGCCATCGGCTGACAAGAGATGCTGTTGTGCAACAACAGGATCTGATGGCGTAGCGTGTGCTAGAATGTTGTTCCCCAGGGAATGAAACTCCCGGAGGCTTTGGAAGTGATCCTAGCGATTCCTTAAGAGCATTAAATAGCACTGAATCCCACTGTGGTATGCATTTCCTTTTCATTGTTTTCTTCTCTTTGTTTCCCAAACTTTCTGATTATGTCAGAAAGAAAGCTTGGATGTCAAGGCCATCCTAGAACTAACCAGAGCTTGTTAATCTCACTTTGAAGGAAGAAAAAGGCTTCTGCAGTCAACAACATCCACTGAGAATGAAAGGATATCATTTTGCTTGCACTGTATTTATTTTTATAGCAATTTTCTATTATTGGAAGGGGATGCTAGATTTCCACTTATGACAGTGATATAGTTTCATTTGAAAACACTTGTTGAAGTTAAAAAAAAAAAAAAAGTGAGCCGGTATGGAAAATGAAAATCAAATAGCATGGATGGTATTCAGACATGCCCCAAATGGTACAAGTATTGAGTCCAAAACTTGAATTTGGGAAACAATATTCTCGACAGATGGGTTTGCAGAGCAGCAAGCTGGACTTAGGGTAGATGGTAAAAAATTATTTTCCCTCATGTTAGCTGCTACTTGGTGGTCAATAAACAAAACAATAAGAATCTCCTCTTTCCCAACTTTGACACATGTTCAAGTGTCTCCAAGCCTTACAGATGTACAATAAAATGAGCCTGAAAGGAAACAGTGCAATGAAACACAGAGAGCGTTGCATCAGGCAGGGGGAGAAGTAGACTTAGATCAGTAACTAGTCACCGTATGACCGCGAATGAATTTCCTACTGATCCAGAGCCTCCAAGCCATCAACTACAAATGTGGAGAAATAAAATCTATGTCCCGGGGTTCTTGAGATTATTAAGTGAAATCATGGGGAAAATACTACCTGCTTCTCCTAGCTGGGTGTTGTGCAGATCAAGCATTCATCCACACTTTTTAAGACGCCTACCACATACTGGGCAGTCAGAAGACAGCATCAGCTTTTGCCCCTGCAGAGCTGGGTCGAGTGGGAATTTACACTGACAGCAGCACTAAGAGAAACAAAACCATGGAACAGCCATGTAGGGAGGATTCACCAGAGGTCGGGTGTGGAGCGAAGGGTCATACAAGCATGATCTCATTTCACCGTAGCTAGAGCTCCTAGGACATAATTATCATTCCCATTTTATAGATGAGAATCGCAGGCTTGAGGGATAAGAAGCTTCCATAAGGTTATGGAATGGGGGTGGAGCAGAGCCAGGACTCACCCTCACAACAGGTTTCTTCCTAAAACAGATGTTATCCAGGAAAGCAGAGGCTGGATGGATTTTAGAAAGAGTATGGAGTGCATTGAAAGCACTTAGAGAGTCAGCCCTGCCTCTACCCTAGCGCTTGGTAGATTTTGACACATTAATGGGGAAAACCTGTTGGTCCTCAGTATTCCTATTGCATTATTCTTAGAGTCACATCTTCTCCATGAGGCATGTGAAGTTCTCCAAGCACCCATGTGAGCATGGTGGGGGGGGGAGGGAGCAGTTCCACTATAAGAGCAATGCTCCTTGCTGCTTCCCAAGTTCTCATGCACGCAGGAATCACCCCCCGGAGAGCCCGTTAGAGCACAGATTCTAAGTCTGGAGTGAGACCTGAGAGTCTGCATTTCTCATAAGCCCCATGGTCAATTCTACCGGCTAAAGGCCACAGTTTGAATAGCAAGGCATTAAAGCCCTCTGTCCATGGAGTAGAGGTTTTTTCCCAACCTTTCCCATGCAGAGAGCCCTACTCAGCTCTAAATCAAGGTGTAGCGTGTAAGGCGGATAGGTGATCTCCCTGCCTCAGTGGAAAAGGAGCAGAACCCAGAAGGACTGGTATCTTCGAGCAACAGCTTCAGGTCTGAGGGGGAGGGGTAGGTGGGGAGCCTGGTGGCTCATAACTTCCCACCAGTAAAGAGCCAGAAGGAAGCTGGTCTCAGGGGCCATTAACATTTACATGTCGCCCCAACAGTCCTCCCCACACTCACTCGAGGCACCACAAAATACATGTTATTGAGCCTAATGAAAAAGCCTATAAAATGTGCAGTTAAATTGCACTTCCTTGGGGAGTGGTAGCTTCTTTGGGGATGGGAGTCTCCTTCTTCATGGTGGTGGCCTTTGTGCTGTGCTGGGCTAGTACACATTGAGCAGGTCAGGGCGTCAAGCTCTCTGTGGGATCATCTCATTTTATCCTCACTCCTTCCCTGACTGTCAGAGAAGGATGCTGAAACCCAGACAAGGAGCTAATGAGTCAAATTCAACCCCAGATTTCTGGACTGCAATTGTATGCCAAGTTGTAGATGTGCGCACGCGTGCGAATAGGCTTTGTGTGTGAAGAGAACCACCAAGGAGTTCATCAGGTTCTCAAAGGCACCTGTGATCCCCTCAAAAGGTCCATGCTCTCTGGTTAGATGGTACGACTGAAAAAAAAACAACTAAAACAAATGTCATCCTGAGCAGTGGCTCTCAGTCTTTCTTCATGAGAGATCTGGCCGTTTAATGTTAAATTTTCTAACCATTCCCTCAAAAGATAGTTGGGATTTTGGAGTCTCTCTGTGGAGAAGAGCACATACGGACAAAAGGAACTCAGTTCAGGCCTTCTCTCCAGTGAATCTGGGCTTTAATGATGACCAAGCTTCTGCAGGCACTTGGTAAATAGGAGTACGGGGCTACAGCAGATATGGTTGCCTTTCTTCTCTCTTTATTCTCAACTGGTGTGTGGCTGGGCTGAGTCTAATTCACAGAGATCCCTGTCCCTAATCAAAGCTCATGCCCTGTTACCATAGGCTGACCACAAGCAGCTGCCGGAGTTCTGTGTCTTAATCTGGGAAGGGAGCTCATGACGGTGGTGAAGGGCACCGGCTATGTTGGGAGCCGGACAGACCAACAAGCAAAATACAGGTGTGTAACCATTGGCCAATCACCTCAGCTGACCAATCTATAGAATGGGGATAAGAATAGGACCCACCTCCTAAAGGTTCTTGTAAGGCTTAAAGAGATGATGATGTACAAAGGAGCATGGCTCCCATTCATTCAGCACTCTCCAGGGGGCTGGCCTGGTTCTATTATCTCCTTTCAGCTCGAGATTTTGAGTGTTTATATACCGTGCTCAACATCCCTTATGGTCTGAATTGGGTCTGTCTAGAGTCCAAATCCCTGGGGGGGGGGGGGGGTTGGGGGGGAGCTCTCTCAATGATCTCTTATGTGCTCAATCCCACCATAGAGCCAAGCACACACAGGTGTTGGATAGATACGTGTTCACTTAAATCATTCTAAGTTCTAACCCAGTATGCACACTCGGAAACGAAGGAGCACGCATCAGCTGGAGGAGCACACTGGCTTGAGGTGTACACCAGCGCCAATAAGAACCAATGTGCTATTGTTGAAACAAGACCTGTTGATAAGCATCAGAGGAAAGAATCTGAGGATGGCATCAGATAATGCAGACCCTTGTTTGGACTGGATAACTTGGCCATGAGTTCACCTCTCTGAGCTCAGCTAGACTGTAAAAGCGTCAATAGCTGCCTTGTCTACCTTTCAGAGTTGGCTGTAAGGAGTGAGTGAGATCACCTCAATGAAACTGTCGGACAGACATTGTCAGTACGGTTTTCTCATCATCGTATTACAGTTATAGTGACAGGTAGAAAAGTCCCAAGGAAACTCCAAAACAATTCTGCTTTGGAGGAAAGTTGCATTTAAGGAGACAGAGGACAAGAAGGAACCAGGACTATGGAAAGAGCCATTGTCCTCAATGGAAATCTAAAAGTAACATTGCTGGTCTTAAGGCCATGATTGCAGGATTGGGGGGGGGGGGGGGGGGGGGGGGGGGGGGGGGGGAGGTGATGGGAAAGAAGGTGGCTAAAATTCATGGCCTTCCCAAATCTATCTTGTAGAAAGAGTTAAAAGTGATTTAAATAAGATATTTACCAACATTTAAACTTTACTCCTCAAACTGACCCAGTTTTCCTGAGAACATCTGTGGCCTAGCAGCAGGGGACAGGAGTCCCATTACATAGACAACCTGTCTAAAAGGATCTGTAAAACTCAGAAGGCCCCATCAGAAACCCATTCAAAAAGCTCTGAATTGGATTTGTGCAGCTCAAGAGGTGGCAGAGATCAGTAAATGATTTCCGACAGAAAACAGCAAAATCGGCGAGTCTGCCTTTTCAAGCTGCCTGAGCCAATCCGCCAGCAATGCTCACCGCAGCTGGAGAGCTGCTTCCAAAAAGGAGTAGGGAGGTGAACTCAAGCTAGGGACAGCCTCTCGGGACATCAACTGGCATCCCCAAAGCTGGCCAGGCCACCAGCTATAGTCACCAGGCTGCAAAGATTGCAAGTGGCCCTTTCCTTGGGAAGCTCCGCCAGCACTCACAGAGCGGTGCCTGGTCTGGAGCTCATGGAATAAGCCACTGGCTTTCCTGGTAATCCGTTTTCCAAGCCATGCTGAAGGATCAGAGCAAGCAGATCTGTATCCCACTCATCCCTCTGTCTTGCAAGCAGAGCTCTCCTTGGAATTAAAAAAGCTATAATTAAAGTACCTTATTTGGGCATGCCGTAATTAGTCACCAATTCAGCGTGCCATCAAATGTAATCCAAATATAAACACCAAGGCTGCAGGTGCCAATCCCCTGGTGAGCTCTGGGAGCTAGTGAGCCCTACCTAACTTTCTCATAAGACCTCGTCACTGACGCCCCCCTACCCCCACCCACCCACCACCCTGGTCACTCACTGATGAGACCCCCTGGCCACTGAGAGTGACCCCCCAGGGCAATTTGTCTTCCCAGACATTTCCAAGCCCTGGGAGGTGGTCTTCCAGGGAGCAGATTTTGTCCCCTCACCGCATAAAGAAACTTAAGGTGAAAGCAGCTTCTTAGTCAACACTTGAAGGAGAATAGTGTGGCTTCGTGATTAAACACAAGCTTTGGAGCCACTTTTAATCCATTCGACAAATGTTTACGAAGCTCCTGCTGTGTGCAGGACAGTGGGGATTCAGTGAAGAATAAGACAGGATAATCTGCTAGAAGCTCCAGGAGCGGAGAAACTGGGCACTCAAGCTGTGTGACCTTGGGTAAATGAGGTGACCTCTCTGAAGCTGTTTGTTTATCCATAAAATGGGGGTAATCATGTTCATCTCACAGTGCTGTGGTGAAGATGTCAACATCTAGTAGTTTGCGCAACACAAAGCAGAGCTGGGACTGGAGAGTCATTCTCTCCAGATGAGTCTAGCCTCTAGTTTCCAATCTGTTTCCACTGGCAATTCTGCTGCACTTCAAAGCAGGCTTGGATTAGAGGAGGACCTGGAACTGTGGGACAGGGTCATATGACTACCCCCTTCCCATTTAAAACTCATGAGTTTTCCTAGAGCCACTGGACTAGAGTTGGCCATGATTGTGCAGGGACTGTCTGCTTTGTAGAGGGAATACCTCCCCCCGACATTATTCATGTGCATGGCGATTTCCTGCTCGACCCTTAGCTCCAGAAGCCTCCTCGCCTCCTCTGCTTCTCACTGATCAGGGCATTTCCTAATTCTCCACAGAATTTCTCCCAGTCAGGATGCCTGGCTGACTCGGTCAGAAGAGCGGGTGACTCTTGATCTCTGGGTCGTGAATTCGAGCCCCACGTTGGGCATTGAAATTATCTTAATTAATTAATTGGCTAATTAATTGATTGAAAGAAAGAATTTCGCCCAACATCCAGTACATAAGGGAATCAAGTCTGGCTACAGTAATTCATTCAGTCAGCCCAAGGAGGCACTTCAGCATTTGTTCTTGTGACCCCTGGGCAGACTTTCCTCGAGTGTGTGGGGTCTTTCCCTGGGCCCAGTACTTATCTGCTTAGCCAGTGCGTTCCCCTGAATATTTACTGAGGCACCTATTACCTGAGACACTCTCTGGACTGCTTCACCCACTGCATTTTCTGTCCTCCTCAATACATGGCACCAGCAATTCCCAACTCAGATCCCAGCCTTGGTTTCTCTGCCCACAGCCATCACGTCTAATCCACCAGCATGACCTCCAAAATGGGATGCCCGATCCATCCACTTCTTTTCTCCTTCACAACCGTATCTGTCCAAGTCACCTCTAACTCAGGTGCCCTGTTTCTGTTCCTTATGATCTGTCTCTGTAGAGTGGCCAGGGAGATTTTTTTTAGAAACACAGTTCAAATCAGGTTACAGCCCCGGTCAAGACCCTCCAATGGCTCCCATCTCACGTAGAACCAAGTCCAAACCCCTTGCTCTAACCTCGTGCCCCAGCACTCTGCTCTTCCACGGCCACCCCTCAGGACTTCTGCAGCCTCAGGATGTTTGTCTTCGCTGCTGACTTGCTTAAGAACTCCTGTGCAGTTCTCCACATGGATGGAAGCACCCTGAGTGTTGACTCCTCAGAGAAGCCTTCCCAGCCATTCTCTACCACACCAGCCTTTTAAATTTTGTATCCCGTCAATGTCTGATAATCTGTGTATTTCTTTAGACTGTCTCTCTCCTCCCTAGAATGTAAGCTCCCTATAGAAGGTTATTTCTTTTTGTATCCCATCTCATGGGATCCATGGCACATAGTAGATACTCAATATATTTGCTGAGTGAATGAATATTCCTCTCAGTTATCTATAAAATGAGGATAAATCCACCTGAGAGAGGTCAAGTAATTGGTGTGACACAGCCAGTATGCCACAGAGCTTGGCTCCATTCAAGCCTGAATCTTCGCTACTCTAAACTTGGTGCTTTTCCACACTCACTGTCTTCTGTTTCATTTCTCTTTCCCTGCCTCCGCCCCCAGCAGCTAACAACATTTCAGATTTATGATAAATGCCTAAACATAAGACTCTGCCTTTTTTTTTTTTTTTGATGGCGTATGGCTAACACCTAGATGTTTGTATTTTCAGCCCCCATGACTCTTCTGAATCAACAGAAAACATTCATTCAAAGAAGATCCCGCCCACAGCCTCTACCTTTTATCAAGGGATGCCTACCTACCACTCATCAAGCATCTGACATTTCTGTCCTTTATGCCTGTAGAAAAAGGTGTCTACCACACCCCAGATCAGAACATGGGTAGGAAGTTTCTCTCCTTGAGAAAGAATCAACCAAGATTGCCACCCGGGGAATGGTTGGCCAAGGTTTCTGGAATAGAGGCACCATGACATCTCCAAAATTCAAGGTAGCACATGAGCAATCAAGGGGCAAAGAGTTGGGGTGGGAGCGGGGTGCCATTTGCACAGAGATCTCATAAAGGGGGACAGGGCATCCCTGGGGGAGTGTCTGGTAGCTCTGTGGAACAAAACTGAGTGTGTGAGGGGAGATATTTGACAGGTGTCTACATAAGCATACTCAGCTTTTAAAGTAGAAATGAATAGCCCTAGACTGTGAGTCAGAACACTTACCCTTTGAGCATTGTTTGGTTTCCTTGCTGTAGGGCCTTGGGCAAGTCTCACAACTTCTTGTCTCAGAATCCTCCTCTCATATGGTTGGAGGGTCAGCTCCCCAGCCCTGTTTACCTCAGACCTTTCATGGAGACCATTCAGATGATCCGTGGAACCGGACCTATGCAAGGGAAAGTAATTATTATTGCGGTTCTTATACTAATGGATCCCATTCTGCAGTTCAACTCACAGGATATAATGATGGAGGCAAGGCAGGTAGAGAGTCCATCTCCATCTTTCCATCTGTACCCTTTCATCCCTGAGCTCACTCCCTCCACTCCTTAGTACTAAAAGTCCCCATGTCCCATGTTCTACCCTTCCCTTTCTACCAACTCCCCTCAAAATCTTCACTCATCCAAAATCCAGCTCTTGAAATCACACTCTATGGTCCCTGAGGGAACGAAATCTGCCCCTGCCTCACTCCAATATGGAAGCCTTGAAAGAGGCTCTGCTTCTGAAGAGCACTTCCCTCAAGGTGCACCAAATCAAATACATCTTCCTCAGTGACCACCAAGCCAACCCATTCCACAAGACCAAGGCTGACTTCTCTGGAGGCAAATAGGAAAGGGCCACCGGCATGACAAATCTCATTCCCACAGGATTAGGATTATGATGGACAGACATCCAGCCTCACATTTGGTTTATTTGCTCAGCACCATATTTCATGGCTCTAAAGTCATTTGGTTAAGAAAGGGCAGAGGACTACAGTATTCATACTGATATGAAACATAACAGTACCACTCCTGCCCTGACATAACTGAACTTCCATGCGTGCTCTGAGCGTTCATAGCTCTGGCCCATATGCCATGAGTTTGTGAAGCCATCTGAACAACTGGTCTTCAAGGGGACAGAATACATATTCAGGGGAGATATTAAGCTTCTCTGCAAAGGGGATACCCCGTAAAGGACTGTGGAAGCACTGTTTTGTGCGGGTCTCAGCCTACTACTGACAGTGATGTCATACCTGTGGGCACACACTTGAGCCCAAGACGAACCCTACATTTTCCCAACCAGAACCAGTGTTGTGGCTGGATGGTTCTTACTATGGTTCTTACTATGATTGCAAGACATATACCTCAGCAATAACCATCAGGGAACTTTGAAAAGATAGGTTTATTACTCACAAGTGCTAGAGAGTACACATCACACCTGGGGCCATACAACAGGACTAAAGAGAGACAGAGAACTCTGACCAAGAGTTCTGCCTTAATTGGGGTCCAGGGAATGTGCCTACTGTTGCATGGGATCACTCCTTAGTAGTGACTTTAAAACAGAAGGGCAGGAATTAAAGCACTGGAAAGGAAAAGCAAGCTCTCTCTCAATTCATTCTGTAGGGCACCCAGGGTCTTTTTTTTTTCTTCTTCTAAATATCCTTTTTTTTTTTTTTTTTAAAGATTTTATGTATTTATTTAACAGAGAGAAATCACAAGTAGTCAGAGAGGCAGGCAGAGAGAGAGAGGGAAGCAGGCTCCCTGCTGAGCAGAGAGCCCGATGCGGGACTCGATCCCAGGATCCTGAGATCATGACCTGAGCTGAAGGCAGCAGCTTAACCCACTGAGCCACCCAGGCGCCCCCACCCAGGGCCTTCTAAAAGGGGAACTTCATGGGTGGAGCAGCCTGGCTCTTTATCTCCCTGAGTAGCTGGGAAAGTGTTTATTCAAGATGGATGCTTTTGAAATGCCTGCTTCGGCAATCAAAAGCTTGATGTCAAGCACTTACATTACAATCAAAAATGCTAATTGCCGGGCGCTAACACTACCAGCACACTGTACTCAGTTCAATTCAACACATATTTATTGAGCACCTGCTAGATGTGGCCAGATGCCAGGACGATGTTCTTACAGCTTTAGGGCCAGGTCTTGGTTCTGTGTTTTGTTACGGATCACACGAGATCACCATTGCATGGATGACTTCACTTCTGCAAGCCTCAGTTTCTTCATCTGTAAAATTGGGGAACAGAGTAAAATTTACTTTGTGGGACTTAGATCGTATGTCAATAAAAATGTCTATAAAAGTGATTGCAAGTAAAGGTACTAGTGAGCTGTGAGATAACCCCTTAGATGTCAGCAGTGGAAGCAGGCTGTGCGCGTACTGAGAGAGGGAAGAAAGATGGTGTCCTCCTTCCCCAGCTGGAATGAGGAACCAGTTTGTCCTGCAGAACCTCCTTGATTTGGGTAAAATGAAATGCTTGGGGTGCTATGTGACAGGCAGTAGTGGATACAGTCACAAAACCTGCGGCCGCACTAGCTGATTACTTCACCATGACTTACTGCGTGAGTCACTTACTCTGCCTGAGCCTGAGTTTTCTTAACTGTCTAACAGTGTTGGGAAGACTCAATAAGTATATATATGTAAACTACCTAGAACAGTGCCTGCCATGGGCAAGGTCTGCATGTGTGTTGCTACTATCAGTTGGGACATTTAAAAGGCAGGCTGCTCCCAACTTGAAAAGGTCTTGGAGGAGAAGCCTTCCTTACTGACTCTATTTGATGTTGTACTCACTCACTACCTGTTCCTTGGGTTGTCAGATAAAATTTGGAAGCTTAGTTAAATCTGAGTTACAGACAAGTAATGAATCATTTCTAGTACAAATATATCCCATGCAATATTTGGGATATTTGACATTTCCTGAAAAAATGTATTTATTGTCTTTCTGAAATGCAGATTAAACTGAATGTCCTGTTTTTTAATTCACTCAATCTAATCACCCTCCCAACTGTTACTCTGTTAAATAATTCCAGGCAGCGAAAAATACTATGGAAGTGTCATTTTTTAATATTACTTATCATAATGTCTTTCCGCCTAGAATATACATTCCACAAGAACAGGATCTTGTCGGTGTTATTTCTATCTGTATTCCCAGGCATTGGCAACATACCTGGCCCATGGCAAGAAATTAACACAGAGGTGTTTTTATGACTGAGCAAGAGGGAACTTTCAGGACCAGGGAGAGGCCTTGGAAGCATTCAACTTCCCGCTCTTCTGGTCTTTCTCAAATGCAACCTCAACAAATCTTTCCAAGTGTCATTCCCACCCTCACCCCTAGGTCTGAGCACTTTGTGTTTGCGGTATGGGGCTCTTGACCCTTCTCAGGGCTTAGACTTCGATCCCGGCTTCAGCGTGGGGTTAGGAGACACGTTATATTTTTCCTTTGAACTGTGAACAATCCATTCTCTACATTCCAATTCTGTCACCGTCCTGGGCTCCACAGACTACAAGAAATGGACTTGCCTTATGCTAATGGCATTTCATTTATCATGATGGTGCCGAATGAGGGGAGACCATTAAGCTGAGCGTGATGTTTTATTAGCGTGTTTTTCTGAGGTCTGTGACTACAGAACACAATGAATAAAAATGACCTAAATTTCGCTTCGTGAGATGAATTCAGGCCATACTTGCTCAGTTGCCCAAGCTTGATGCTGCCTTTGGTAAATAGCTTCAGAGTTCCGGTCTTTCCTTCTAGAACATTAGTGCATGTGTGGCTTTGATGTCATTTAATTTTAATTTTTTGCACTTAGTAATAACTCTGGTCTTTCATAAAATGACATCACTTGACTCTTTGTGACTTCTAGGTTGAGACCATAGAGACTTCGGGGACTTCAGCACCAGAATGTCTACCCTGTGCCTGAAACTGACAATGTTTGCCACAGTGTTAAAGATGGTGCTGCTAAGCATGGCTGAAATTGTTCACAGCCCTTTCTGATTCAAAGTGTCATATTTGCTATGTCTGATGTACTGCATTTAAACAGAAATGGCTCTCTCTTTGCTTTGGAATTGAGTTCTTAATTGAACGGGTAGTTAGCCAAGCAGCACTGTGATAAGTTGTAGGAAACCCTTGTTTGTAAGGACTGATGGGGAGTGGAGGAAGGTCCCACTGCCTTGCTTCCTGCACTGGGCATTAGGAGAACCTAATGATCTACATAAAACTGAGCTATTTTGGTCTCATGCTCCTGTAACATAACTTTTTAAAAAGATTTTATTTATTTATTTGACAGACAGATCACAAGTATACAGAGAGGCAGGCAGAGAGAGAGGAGGAAGCAGGCTCCCTGCTGAGCAGAGAGCCCGATGCGGGGCTCGATCCCAGGACCCTGAGATCATGACCTGAGCCAAGGGCAGAGGCTTTAATCCACGGAGCCACCCAGGTGCCCCTGTAACATAATTTTTAAAAGAAGAAAAGGAAAGAGAGGGATGATAACATAGATGGGCTTACCCATGAGCCACTGAACAGTTTTCCTGGTCCCTTCAAAAGGGACAGCTGTAAAAGCCATGTCTTAGGCCTTCCTCTTTCGCTGGCAACAGGAAAGGATCTGCAGCTTATAATACAACTATTCTTGGATGATGTAATACTACTTTACAGATTCCAGCAGCTAGTTTCAAAATACACGAAGACTTTTGTCCGCCTTTACTAGTCAATAACTCATCAGGGGAAAAAAAAAAAGCTATACACATACAGTGTTAATTAACAACATTATCAATACTAGCAAGAAGAAATTGGAAACAAGCTGTATGTATAATGTGTAATGTGTAACATTCTAGAAATTGCTAAGTAAATTATGGTGTGTGGACTCTGATGAAAGATAATGCGTTCATTGAAATGATAATTAGAAAGACTTGGATACATGGAAAATGTTCAAGCTAAAGTATCAAATGAGAGAAAAATTACTGAATGATATGAGCATTGTGATTGCAACTATATTAGCATAACTGGGTAGATGAGCACAACTGGAAGAGGAGGCAAAATGAAAATAATAGTTATATAGCATTGGTTGGATTAAAGATAATTAATACATTATCTTTAATTACTTTCATCTGAAATTGTTTCTTCAAGCCAAAAGTCCTTTTTAAAATAATGGGTTTGTTTTGTGTTGGTTTTTTTTTTTTCCCCCAAAAGCAATGGCAGAAACGTGTTATCAGTTTAAATCTTTGAATCTAAAGTCTACTCCTTTGTTCATCCTGGAGTTCATTACTAAGGTAATATCCAGCTTGTAGAATCATTTAAATTCTCTAAATACTTATAAGGATGAAGTTGAAACTACTCAGAGTGAGACTTGCCAAAAAAAAAAGTCATCCTCTTTTAGGATGAGAAGCTCTCAGATATCACCAATGACATACTCCTTGTATTACTAGTGGGAGAGCTCCAGCTCAGAAGGATTGGAGACTTGGTCAGGACCCCACAGAGGGTAGCAGGGCTAGGACTAGACAGGGCAGCCCCTGGTACAGTACAGACCTAGTACGTGAGTCACAGAGGCCTCCCTCTGGTGGGAAGGTCAGACAAGGAACAATACAGTTCCTTCAGCCCACTGGCAGGGCCAGACAAGACTCAAGTTCAGCCCCTAAAGCCCTCCAAGCCAGGACACACACTAACTGCCCTGCTGAGCTCAACTACCCTGGCTGGGCAGGAGGAAGATGGACAGTGTTCCCTTGCTTTCCCTATGTGTGTATCGAGTGCTCATTTCTCTTCCTTGTTCAAGGCAAGGTTACCTGTCTGTTACATTTTCTTGGCTCTGCCTTTGACCCACGGCTGAGTCCTAAGAACGAGCAGTCTGTTCAGTCCCTAGGAAACTTTCCCTTTTGTTTAACAAGGTGCTGTCCTCACAGCTCCTGGCCCCTGGCAGAATGGACAGGGATTTCTCTTGGGGGCGGCCACTCTTTACCATCAAGAAATTTTAACTCAAGCCCTGGGGCCTCACAGTGTCTCCCAGGGGCAGAGCCTTGAAAACAGAGTGGCCCTGCCGTCCTACGTGTCATTGCTGGCACCTGGATCTAAGTCAAGGATTAGAACATCAGAGCTCCGAAGACCTGGTGCGATTTGCCTTTCAGCCCAGCTCTGGATTAAAAATGTCCTTCCTGGCATGCCTTGGGCTTTGTCCTCCTCAGTGCTCCTTATTCTGGAGTAGAACAGAACTGCTCAACTAGATATGTAGAAAGTGGAAGTTCAGGTTTACTGAAAGCTTCTTATTACCACTAACACAGGAAGAGGCAACACTGTTTCCTACCTATTCTGGAACTTTGGACAACTTACCTCACCTCTAAATCTTAGTTTTCTTATATGTAAAAAATGGGAGAATTTGAAGAAAGAATACATATAAAATTGCGGGACAGTACATAGCAGATGGTAAATATTCACTACAAGTTAAGTTATTATATATATATATATATATGAATATACATATATATATATGTATATGACAGGTGTTAAAATTCCCGTTTCATGGATAAGGAGATTAGGAGATAATCTCCTAATCTATATCTATCTATATCTCTATAGATAGATATCAATATCGATATCTATCTATAGAGATATAGATAGATTAGGAGATATCTATCTATAGAGATATAGATATCAATATCGATATCTATCTATAGAGATATAGATAGATTAGGAGATATCTATCTATAGAGATATAGATATCAATATCGATATCTATCTATAGAGATATAGATAGATATAGATTAGGAGATTATCTCCTAATCTCCTTATCCACGAAACGGGAATTTTAACACCTGTCTTCACCACCACCTTTAATGGCTGTGGCTGACAAGTAACTTCTAGACCTGAGCTAGTGTGGACACTGTGCAATCCCAGTGACACAAGCATCACAGAGTCTTGGGTCATGGGGACTCTTAGCACCAAGAAGCTCCCTTGCTAGGACCTCTATCCCCACAACAGACATGAGGACTTCAAGGCTAATGGGCCAGCGTATTGATGGGACATGCCCAAGATCACCAAGCTAATTAGGGACAGGACCTGTTTCAAAACCAGATTTGCTCAACGGTCAAGTCCATATTCTTAACCTTTATTTCATAACACTTTTATGCCATCAGTCAAAAAATTAATTTTGCCTTATATTACATGAAAAACATGTCAGTTATGCTAAATGTCCATCAAATCCAGAGTATATAAGACAAATTTGTTCTTCTTCTTTAATATGTGAAATTTTTGTTGTTTGTTTTGTCTCACTTGAGTTGTCGCTCTTTGACCTCTTTATTCTGAAAGAGAGCCTGGGTGCGAAGATGAGGATGGTGTGGGAGATCTTTCCAGATTACAGCAGACCCTCATTACTAAGACCTTCTGTGCATGATGAATCCCGCAGGCCCTTTAATCAAGATTTTAAGACCTAGGGAGGCTGTGGCTCCATATCTTCTTTGCAAAAGGGCTTGGTATTAGACAATCCTTGTAGCCCATTTGACCCAGTTGTTTTGCGCTGGTAGGTCAGAAGCTTCTCTTTATTGTGAACTTTTCTTCTCTTAGTCCTGTCAGAGTGAACGGCCATCTCTCTATATTGCTTTCAGAGTCCGTCAGTCATTCTGGATTCAGATTTAAAGATCCTATTAATGAAAATGTTATTTTAGGAACTGGAACGGGGGAATAACAAATGCTTGCATTAATGGGAGAAAACAAGAGCAATTGCTTCTGTGTATTACGGTTGGGTCTCAGATTCAATGAATTCTGGAATGAGATGGAAAATATAATAAGCATGATTCTGAAAATTGAATAATCAGCATTCCATGTGGTTCCAATTGTATATAGATGGAAAAACATAAGCAAAACAGAAGGATTGTTTGCTCATAAGCTTTTCTGAGACTGTCACTCTGAAGGTGGACTTATCTCTTCGAACAATGGCCCATTGTACTGTGAGAGAGGCAACACAACTTCCACAGCTGAAGTCTCACATTTTAAGTCAAATTTTGAAAAGAAAAAAAAAATCCAGACACTTTCAGATTTATAGAATTAATCTTCTGTCTTTCCTCCAATAACAAGTAAATTGAATCTGCAAAATTATGTTCAGTATATTATTTTCAACTGTGTAATTATTGTTTAAAGATACATGTCTTCAATTTTTTCTGTTCCCTTTTGAAACTCAAGTCCATTTCAAATCTTTTGTTAATAAGCAATTTAGTTCTCAGAGAATGGTTTCTTTGTGTTGGTAATTAAGTGTTATATTTACACAAAGGAAATAGTGAAATACAATCTCTTCCAAAAAGAACATTCTAAAACATTCCACTGAATGCAAAAGCATGACCCTTCAGTGTCAGAATTTCTTCTGGTGATGCCAACAAAAATCCTTGAGCAATTTTACAAGGAACTAAAAGGGAAGTCTGATTTCTCTAAATGATATGGCCCTTTAGGCGTGACGTCGAGGAAATATTGAAACAATTCAGTAGGAATTGTGGAAGTGAATATACAGCAACTATATTATTTGACACTTTAGCATCAGATCTTACCACTTTGTCATGAATTTGTTTCCTTGACTGCAAATATCTTCAGGGAAAGGGTTTTTCTCTGCATATCTGATAGTTACAGACATGAATTTTTCCCTAAAGTGAAAAATGGACATTAGTTAATATTCCAACAAACATGTAGAGGTCCCCCCTGACCATGTGACAGGCACTCTTCCAAGAGCTGCGGAAGTCTCCCAAGTCTGAGCAAGATGGAGCCCACCATCACTGGTATCCAGTCTGGTCAGGGACATACGGGCAATGGGTGGGGGTGGGGGTGGTGGGCAGGAAATGCAAGGCATGTTTAGGAAAGAAGAGTGAACTATAAAATGATTATTATCATATTTATTATGCACCAAGCACATTGCTAAAAGTTTTATCTCCTGTATGTCATATAGCGTGATCAACTCATCTCAGTTTGTGTGGGATTTTCCTGCTTTGGCACTAAAAATCCTGCGCACTAGGGTGTCTCTCAGTCCTGGACAAACAGGGACTTCTGGTCACCCTATATACATTCCTTACAATGACCTTATGAGCCTATAATCACCCTCAGTTTGCTGGAATGAAAAGTCCGAAGGCAGGGGAATGTATCCAAGATTGCACAGGTGCTAATACATGGAGGGCTGAGATACGAAACAGAGTGCTCTGAACTAGGGCAAGACCCAAATCCTTAGCCAAAATGAAGCATTTTCACTGCACAGTTCCAGATGATAAAAACAATCAAACAAACAAAGGAAATTGGTACAAAACTGTGGTGGGATCCAAATCCAAGTTTACCTGTGGGTGCTGCAGAGTCACTGATTGTTTCCAAATAGTAGAACATGGTGAAAACTTTCCTGATTAACTTCCTATTGAAGACACCAAAGAAGTAGTTCAAGCCAACAATTTGTCCATTCACTCTTCCTATCTCTAGAAATCTACAAACCCCTCCCCTTTATGGCTACTTCTTGTGAATTATAAACAAGGCAAAGAAGGCATTTTAAAGATGGAAAAAAACATTCTTCTGTCCCAAATCCACTTCAGGATTCTTTCTCTTTACTTCTTAGAATTTCCCCCATGTTTCTCTCTATAGCAGAAACTAGAAACATTTAGAAGGCCATACGCAGTTTCCTTAAACACACTTCTTTTATAGTTTATCAGGCCTCAAATCTCATTTCCTTAGAGAAATAACAGGTAGAAGAAATGCTGGATCTAGGCTTTGCTCTGAGAGAGGAGAACAGGAGCAGGCAAATAAATTGTCAGGTGGCATGATTTAGAGTCTGTATGTACGCACGCATCTTTTGTCATTTTACCAATTTCCTGTGAGTCTGCTTACTCCCTTTCATTGCCTTTTATTCTGAACAGTTGTGTGGTTTATTTTGAGGGGGAGGGGTAAGTGGAATCTACGTATCCTCTCTGTTAAGATGTGTGCCACCTTAGGTCAGCATAATTCCATAGTCTGGTGCAAGAGAGCCAAGCAGAGAAGAGTCCATTCAAAGGGAAAGAGGCAATTTTCAGGATGTACCTCTCCCTGACTGATTTAAGGAGTTACATTATGCAGAAACCTGAAACAGTGAGCCTTTGTGCTGGAACATCCATTTAACTACATTCCATAATGTTTCCTGCCAAGTCACCAGGTTCCTACATTCTTGGGCTCTTTCTTGTTGGAAATTGAAATCATTCCCTTTACAGAAACAACCTATCTTTCTCTGTGAGGTCTCGTCCAGTTGGTCAGAACTCCTTTCCTGGGGTTTGATGATAAATTATATCAAGAAATTAAACAGAAACCCCATTAGTAATGTTGACAATATTCCCTGCACACACATGAAATATTTAATGAAAACCAGGAGCTGGGGAGTTGAATTTGCACACAAAGAACCTGTGTTAAGACGGATGTTCTCTGAATGCAGTAGCAAGCTTTTTTTCCCCCAAAGATCTTTGCAAATATCCAAGAGCTGTCCCTTATTTTGCTTTTGGTGATAAGGAGACATCCATTTGGTAATTTCCTGCCTCAGTTGTTCCCATGCAAAATGGGATATCCAGAGGGATTTTAAAAGTCCTGAGACATTCTAAATATGGAAGCCGAAGGGTACAACCAGCCCAAATGGTTGGTACCATCTGCAGAAGTGTTAGAAGTGTGAATGGCCAAAAGAACCCTTACATTTCAGTGGATGAGTGAGCTTGTTCACATTCAAAAGAAAGTGGTTTCAGCTAAATGCCAAGTACATGCAGCTGAAGGAATTGTCTAAATTGGGGATAGCGGGCACCTGGGTCGCTCAGTGGGTTAAGCCTCCGCCTTCGGCCCAAGTCATGATCTCAGGGTCCTGGAATAGAGCCCAGCATCGGGCTCTCTGCTCAGCAGGGAGCCCGCTTCCCCCTCTCTCTGCCTGCCTCTCTGCCTACTTGTGATCTCTCTCTGTCAAATAAATAAATAAAATCTTTTTTTAAAAAATTTTAAAAATAGAACGGGGACAGCTGAGGGTCCTCGGGTTATATCTCATCCTCTCTCTTTAAGTCAGTTGGACCCTGCCATAGAGATCAACAGGGACACTCTTATATACTGATTCTCTACCCTGACTGTACATTAAAATCACCAATGGCCATTTAGAAAGCCCTGTTTCTGATCACAGCAGACCAAGTAATTAACATTTGGTTATGGGAGAATCCAGACATCTGCATATTTTTTATGTGCCTACAGACAGGGTCTTGTCAGGATGAAAAACCAGAAACAAAGAATTTAATTAAAGTAATTTTTAACAAGTTAACTAGTCATTGAGGAATGCAGGAAGCGGCTTCGGTCTGTAAGGGTGGGACAACAAAGGAATGAAGTCACTGGTATTAAAACAGAGTGGGGGTGGGGCTGACAGAGCAGAGACCTCAACTTCTGGTGGGGGAGGGTATGCTGCCAGTTGTTTCTGGTGTCTGAGCTCGGGGGAGGGATCCTGTGGAGGTGGATGGGGGCAGAATTTGGAGGAGGAGGCGCCAGCTGGAGCTTGCATCTCAGGTACAAATGGTTCTAGGATTGCCAAAAACTGGAAACTAAACTAACTGTTGTTACTGGAACCAACTGCTATGGCCAGGTGACTCTGTTCCTACCAGAGTGAACAGGAGGGAGCAAACTCCCTTCTCTGTATTCCATCCTCTGTCTCCTGTAGTGCCTCCTATCGGCGGATCTGGCAAAGGAGAAATGTCATTGGCAGAATCCCAGCCCTTGCACAGAAGGGTGGGTTTGAGGTAAGAAATGAGAAGGAAAAACCAACACGGTTTGGTCCCTTAGGTGATTCTATGGGGCAAGTAGTGTTGAGAACGACTGACTATGGGAAATTATGACTTAGGACTCTGCCCAGGCATTCCCGGTTTGCTTTTGTTTTTATCCCAGTCTTCCGGTCAGCCTGCCTATAATCAGCCTGCTCCTTTGGTCTCCATGTGCACCTTTGGACTCTTGACCTTTGGGTTCTCACAGTTATGGCTTAGCCTTAGTCCATGGGTTCTCCCAGCTTTGAAAAACTCCGGGCCCATTGGCCCTGCAGGACCCAAAATAAGGCAATAAGAGGAGAGGGTTGGACTTTGACGTCTATGGAGTTTTTTCAGGCTTATGATTTCAGGGACCAGACATCCCTGGAAGCAGCAGATCTTGGTGCTGATGGCCAGTCCCAATGGCACTGTGCTGCCGCGGGCTTTGATGAGAACCTAAACAGGAAAATTCTCTTACCCTGTGAGGTGTGGTCAAATGAAAATGACAGCCTTCATGCTTCTGCTTTTGCTCTCTGGCAAGCCTGATGGGGTTCTTTCTATTAATGTTGGGGTTCATCACTTACAGAACACCCAATGGGTTAGATTATAAAAGAAATAAAGCTAGTCCTTCTCATTCTAAGGACCCCCCACATACATGAAAATCCTATAAGTACTCAATCAAATCATTAGATTGAATGTCAGCAGTCTTCAGTCATTTATTCAACAAATATATATTCAGCACCTACTATGATCTAGATAGTGTTCTAAGCACTAGAGGTATCACAGTGAACAAAGCAAAGGTATTATCCTCATGGAGGTCACATCCTGCTTAGGAAGAGAGACAACAGGGAAATAAATAAGTAAACCTCTAATGTACCAGATGGCCTATTAGTTATGTATTACTGTGTAGCAAATTACTTCAAATTTAGGACCTTTAAACAACAAAGATTTATTACCTCCGCAAGTTTCTAAGAGTCAGAAATCTGGGAGCAGAGTAGTTGCACAGTTCTGGCTTATGGTCTGTCTTGAGGCTGCATTCAAGTTGTCAGGAGGGTCGTGGTCTCAGCTGAAGATTTGCCTGACTTGGGGAGATCTGCTTCCATACCTTCTCACCATGTTTGTCACCATGTGGAACTCTCCACAGAGCTGCTTACAACTTGGGAGGTAGCTTTCCTGGAGTGAGTGATCCAAGAGAAAGAGAGAGTGAGTAAGATGGAAGCCATGGTATCTTTAATACTCTAATCTTGGAAGTGATCTCCCACTGATTCTGTGATATTCTATTGCCCCGACCCTGATAAAGTACACAATGACAAGAATATCACAGATGCAGAGATTTCGGGGATTGTCTTGGAGGCTGGCTACCACAGATGGTAATAAATGCAGTGGAGCAAATGAAGCCAAGTAAAAGGATAGGAAAGGCTGGGGTTTGGGATGACTGTTAACTGCTCTTAATACAGATGGTCAATGAGGACTTCTCTGATACAGAGCAGAGACGTGGCGATGAAGGAGTAGCTTTCTGGCTTTCTTTTTAAAGGTTTCTACTTAGGGGTCACATTTTCTGGGAAGACCTCCCTCAGATCCTACCCCACCTATCAGGTTTACTAAGAACCCCTATATATGGTCCCAGGGAACCCACACCTAGTCTCTGAAATCTCTCGTCACCCTGTGGGGTCTTCTTCCTACCTCTTCCACTAGAGGGGACATTTCTTCATGCCATGGACAATGTTTTCATTCATCTCTGTATCTCTAGTAAAATATCAGTAAATGCTTGATGAATGAATGAAATAAATAAATGAATTTACTTTTTCGGCTTTTTTTTTTAATAGAAATTTAGCTTGAACTACTCTTTAACAGTACATATTTTGTTATGTTTTGTTTTAATTAAGCATCAGTTATCTTTTGTCTAAAACAAAACAAAAAAAAAATCCTTGGACATGGATTGATATAGCTGCTTGAAACATAACTCTCCCCTCTGCTGCTATGCCAACTGCATTACCTACAGACACTGTTAGTTTATGAAGCACCATACGGAACACAAGTATGTGGCAACTTATTGAATGGGAACATTCTGTGAGAAAAATATTTTTGTTCCCATGCAGTAACGTTTCTATTAAATAGCTTCTAAATATGTAAAAAGAAAAAAGGGAAAAAAAAAAAGCTCCAAGTGGCAAGAAAATACCCTAAGGAATCTAGAAAGCATGCAAAACAGCAATATTATTTTATAATGAAAAACAGATATGAGTAATATTATTTCTTCCTACCCGCCTTTCTTTTGGCAATCATTTTCTTTCTAAATATATGTCCTTCATCCACTAAATCACATGCTCTGATTCACCCACAGCCCTGGGCGGGAGGCAGCCACTTATACAAAGGACACTTGCTCACTCCCAGAAATATGTCTCCCTTGTGTCTGGGAACTCAACTGTCACTCAGAACATCAGCAGTCTCTCTCCCTGTGGCCCTAGGGGTCTAATTTAGGATTGTCCCCGGATTCAGCCCTGAGAACTAACGGTACCAAATCCACAGAAACTGTAACGTGCACCGAAATGACCTGGGCATCTTGTTAACAGCAGCTTCCGGTTCCGAAGTTCTGGGCCGGAGTCTAAGTCTCAGCGTTTCCAGTGGACTTCTGAGTGACTGGGGGTGGGATATGGGGCTGGTCCTCATGTCATCCTTTGAATAATAAGAAAGTAAAATAGGTTTGGAGGGTCCAGCGTTTACCTGTCTGCCCACCTCTATAGATGATTTGTGATTTCTCTTTCCTTTCTTCTACTTTTTCTTTTTTAAAAAAATCATCCTAATGAGGAAATTCCTAATAATCAAGAAACAGATTTATTCCATTAATTTGAAAAGTTGTTAAACCACATATTCTCCACCAGATAATTTATATTTTAAGTTTCTGTTCCTATAAAGGCTTAGTTTGAAAAACAATGTGTTTGGCCATACATCTTCACTTGAACAAATAAATGCCAAGGAATCCACAATTTAGATTTCAAACCAAACTAAATCTTTACCCCTTATCTTCACATCAAACATTCTGTGTTTCAAGCATTTCCACATTGGAAGTAAGCAAAGAAAAATATAGTCATTAAAAATAAGATGAAAAAGGTGCATTGATCATCCTGTAGAGAATTCCAGGTCTGCCTCTTTCTCCTGAACTCCAGTTGCATGGGAGAAATAGGGGGATTTCACTCATGATTTATTTTAATTTTATTTTTTAAAAAGTTATTATTTTTATATTTTAAATTTGGGTTATTTTAAATACTATTTTTAAAAACTAAAAATACATTTTATGTGACATTGATCTATTTCTCAAGGTAGTATACAGAGTGTGCAGGGTTATCACTAGACTTTGGCCTAGGTATATTCAAATTATCTTATGAAGATATGCAAATATAACATCATATTGGCTGGAGGTTGTTAGCCTGTGTTTATTTCTTAAAGATCTATCAACGTGCAAAAATGTATCAGAATGAATAGGACTTCCCCTGGTATCACTAAGTACTTCACCTTATGCCTCACCCTATTCCCACCCCTAGAGCTCTCACCCCAGTCTAAGTAGGATAGCAGCACCTGTGCCCAGGAGGTTTGGTGAACATTGACCAGGCCCCTGCAACAGCTTCAAGGGCTTCAGCATTCTCTCATCAACAAGCCACCAGCTGTGGGTCATTATGGTCCCCAACTCAACCCATCTCACAGATCTGAAAGCACCTATCTGTCATAGACAACAAGTCATGGGTGAAGTTAGATATTCATTATACTTGGGGAGTTTGGGGTAATCACAGATTCATCATCTCACTTCCACTGTGAGCTTCATTGCCCTTCAAAGAGGGTGGAGGTTGTTCTGACTTCTGAATATCTGAAAAGACAATAGTAATGGAAACCCCACAGATTCTTGCCTTTGATCAGTGACAATCTTTATACCTGTCATCCTTCTCCATTTGCTTTTGATTGCTTTTCATTATTTTCTAAATTGTCTTTGAATCATGCAAACTAAAGACCAACTAGATCAGTACCTAGCATGCAGAGGTACACAGTCGTTTAAGGACATAGATGAAGGAGAGGTGGTATCTGTAAATATCTTCAACTCAGCCACTTCAAAGGACAGATGTGGCCATGACAGTAACAAATAACACCTCCATGTGAATAATTACCATTTTACAAAACTTCCACATATGTCATCTCCAGCCTTTCCTGTGGCTCCATGAAGTGGAGAGGAATAAGTGCCTTTCATCAGTGAAAAAACAGACTCCGAGATTAAGGGGTATGTCAAAGGCACCCATCAAATAAACAGCAGAGCCGTGATTTGCACTCAGGTCTTTCAATTCCAAATCTCCTACTTCTCACACTATGTTGCTTCAACTCAAGTAAGGCTAGGAGACAGAATTTTGAACCTGGAACTCCTGAGATAGTCCAAAGACATTTCCAGTACACCACAATTCTTAGTCTTGAGGCATTTATCTTGGCCCAAACATCCACACTCTAAAAATGAGAAAATATATCACCAGAATCTAATCTGAGTCAGTGCTTGCTGCAGGGGTGGGCTTCCAGAGACCCCCAGGAAGTAAAAGGGAAGCCGAATCCGAGGTGTTCCCAGTTTCTACTCTTTCCAAGTCACTTCCACCTCCTTTCTGTTTTATATGTTGGGGTGCAGTTTTTAAATACACCCACTCTTACAACTTATAAAGTGGGCCATAAGTCAGGAGACATAAACCTGTGTTTAGCACCAGCTTAGTTCCTGTCTATGTCCAGTTAGGGACACTGGGACACTGCTGCATTGCCTCTCCGTGCCTCAGTTTCCTCATTTGGGAAAACAGAGTGGCAGAGATCTTGTGAGAGCAAATGAAATAATACAGTCTTACTTGGGGAATAAATGCAAAGCCTTCTCACAGGCATGCCCTTGCTGAGATAGGAGGCACAAAGCGGGTGCTGGGGTAGTGGTTGACCTGAGAGGAAACCGTCAAGAATTCTCTACAGCGCGGAGCATGGTAGAACCTGCAGGGAAACTCCCCTAACTCTCCACAAGGATCAGCCTGCCCTGGGAAAGAGCCTGAACAGTCCTGTACAGAAACTGGACCCTTTCCCTTTTCCCCATTAGGAAAATTGGCATGATCAAAAGAAGTGGAATCTTTGGGAAAAGGAAGAGGGTTTGCTGTGTTAGCATTCAGTTCTTTCCCAGCAGGGATGATGAGGAGACCATCTTAGAACATTCCTCGTGGGAATATACCAGGAAGTGTTTCCTGAACTCATGGCCTGGGAGCAAGCAGGACATCAAAAGCTGGCTTAAGTAATTCGTAACTCATTGTAACTGGAGTCACGTAATATGACCAGCATACTTTTTTTCTTTCTGTCAATATAATTTCAACCTGAAGAGGCAGCGTGGAGGGACAGAAATAGAACAAGGAGCCTGGCTTGAATGCTGGGTGTCCACTCTGGTTGAACCCCTGCTCTGTCATTTACAAACAGAATGAGTTCAATTTCCTCCCATGTAAAAAGTGGGCCTATGTTGGGGTTTGAACAGGTCAATAAATAAGGTTTTCTTCTCCTCCAAGTAAGAAACTGAATAAAATAAAAATAGACATGAGTCGAATTGAGGGGTCAACATGAGTTTAATAACCGGCACATCAGGATTTGGGAACGCAGCCTGGACTCATGTGAAGCCGGTAATTCCTAACATTTCTAGTATTTCACCCTTAACAAAACTGAACCAAATTCGGCCAAAAGCACCACAGTCATAACCATTTACCCTCTCCAAAGTGACTCTTGGAGACAAAGGAGAGGATGATGGGCATCAGATGGGAGATCAGGTCACCTGAGGATCAGGGACCCTATGGCCTTAAGTAAAAGAGAGGATGGAAGGGTCTGTGACGGAAGCCTGGAAACATGAGGACAGAGGAAGATGTCCCCCATCAGATACCATTCTCTCCCCTACCTGCCTTGTGGGGTTGGTGAAATAAATAAGATCAAGAAAATGGAGCCCCAGAGAGACAGTGAGAACGCCCTGGTGATTCTTCTTCTTTCTTCTCTCTCTACCAACCCGCTTTGGAAAACGAGGAAGGCCAAGCTCCGAAGCAGCTTCCTGAGACACTTCCCTGAGGGCCACACGGTCGGTCTACCTCAGGTTTGGATGTCGGGCTGGGCCCGGCACACCCCTGGCTTCCCCAAGCGTGCAGGGCTTACCACCTGGTCCCCGTCCTGTCCGGCTGAGCACTGGCTGGACGACGGAGTCTTAACTGGGTGACACTTAACTAGCCCCCCTCTTTCCAACACGAAGTTTTTTTAGGCAGAGAAACAACAAATCCTCCTCTCTTGGTTGCCAAGTTGCTGCTTTCTCTTGCCCCTTTGCTCTTTCTGGTCTCCTTTGCTGAGTTCTTTTTAATAAAGGTCAGCATTTCCCAGATGTGCTCCTTTCTCTTTTCTTCTTTTCTTCCTCTTGTCCTCTCTGGGTGACCCCCCACCCCCACCCCACTCCACATCCTCAACCACACAAACTGCATTTGAGCCGAATTCCAAATCCGCCTCCTGCCCTAACTCCCCGGCTCACACCTCCTGTTCCTGCCCCTCTGCTTGGATTCCCTTCCAACACCACGAAGGTGACTCATGCTCTTACCTTCCGTCCCTCAAACTGCTTCTCCTCGTTGTATTCTCCAGCTCTCGCTTTCCACTCACTTTCCCTAAATAAAAATCTTAAAAGTATCCTCGGTTGCCAATTCCCTCTTACTCCCCGCATTTAACACACACTCAGTTGTGCCGGTGGCCCTCACATCCGGCTGCCTCCTGCCACGGGGCCATCACCGGCTCCGACTAGATCTTGTCTTGCACCTGCTGCCTTGCAACCGCTTCGTAAAATGATCTCCCGGCTTTAAGTATCGACCTCTCCAGTATATGACCTGCCCTCGTCTACAGTTGAGGTTGTCTGCAAACCGCCCCCCACCATCTCTCTCTCTCACACACGCACACGCATGCACACACACACACACACTACATAAATTGTACGAATTTATGTAGTCTCTTCAGCCCATGCTCCAAGTCAGGCTTCTCAGAATGACCCACAAGCCCTCTAGCATCCAGTCACCACCCTCCAAGTCCCAGGACCCGATGGCACTGAGTTTACATCACCATTCCCAGAACAGCCCACACCCTTTAACACTTCTCTGTTTATGACCTTCTCTTGCCTTCCCCCTTGAATGTCCTTGCCCAACGCACTCACCTCTTCTGTGCCTTCTACATCTATATTTCTGTCAAAGATGATCTCAGGTGTCCCTGCCCTGGGAAAGCACTTCCCCGCTTGTTAGTCACAAGCCTTCTGTATACCCTCAGCATTTAGCTGCTGTAACAGCTATGCATAATCAAACTGAGTAATCCTTTGGCATTTATGAGTCTCCCGTTACTAATTTTGTGGCTTTTGAGAATGGAATCAATTTTTTTTTCACTGCTTTATTTCTAGCATCTAGATCTCAACCCCCTCTTAATACAATCACTGAGTCCCTTACCACGTGCAGGGATACATGGAAGAATGAAGACTGATTTACTTTAGTGTGATAAAGTGTTCCCATTAACTGCCGGTCTGGGAATCATAAAACACAGCCCCCGGGACTGGTGTTGTCTCTACTTGGCCTCATGAACTTAGACAAGTCCCTCCTCTGGGCTGTGTTTTGGTTCTTCAGCCTGAACAATGGCCAAATAATAACTGAACAACTTCCTAATGGGCAGTAATGGTAACAGAGAAATTACAGGTTTCTGTATATTTTCACTTCTAATGTGCAAGTTCAATATGATGAAACTTAACAGTATTATATAAAATTGACTATTGTTAAACAGGTGACTTACCTCAGATACTTTATAATAAGTGAGTAAAAAGCATGCTATTATGCAGAAAATGACTGAAAGAATTAAACAGAACTCAACCTACAGTTTTCTTATTAAACCACAAATATTATGAATTAGTAGTCAGTAGCATCCCGATTTTACATATAGGCTTGCTTAGATATTTTTTTTCCTGGACATAAATATTTATTTTGAATTCATACCTCTCCCAGGCTGTGAATTCGGACCACCTTGTCTTCAAATCTCTTCCTAACATTTTGAGAAATGAAGAAAATAATCAAAGAAAGAAAAATAGAGGTTCACAACACTGCTGTGGTACTAGAACTCACTCTATGTTAGAGTCTCTCCAAAGAGAATAATTCCAAATATGGAGGAGAGTTCATCACAGTATTTTTTTCCTACAAGCAAAAAAAAAAAAAAAAAAAAAAAAAAAAAAAAATGAAGAAGAAGAAGAGAGAGAGAGAAGAAAACAACAAATTATAAGAGGGCAAATGGTTAAATGAGTTAAATGGTTAAATGAGTTACAATGTATTTTTGTACCGTAGAAACAAAGCAGCCATTGTATATTCTGTTACAAGGATTTGTAGCAATGTGGGTAACAATTATGTTTCAATTTTACGGGAAAAGGCAAGGTAAAGAGCATGTGAGCAATTTGAACACAAGTATCTGGACAATAAACACAAGAAACTAGAAGTATACCTGTATCCCCTGGGCTCTTTCTATGCCTCTCGCTCGGCCAGCTGTGAAGACAGTGAAGGAGAAACATTTTGTTTTCAGGAGTGGGAACTTCCACCAAGAACTTTTCCTCAGCAGACTTCCTCTGCCAGTTTGCCCTGTGGGGAAAGGATTTCAATAGTCTTATATTCCCAACCTTGCTTCATTTTTCTGGAGTTTTTTGTTTTTTGGTTTTTTTTTCAATAACTTATGTTTGATTACCAAAGAAATTTATGTTCACTTAAAAATCTCCCTAATTTTAAAGTCCTTAACCATGTCTGGTTTGAAGTGAAATTGGAAAATTATTGTTCTTTCAGCAACCAAAACTTTTGGCAACTTGCCTCCAAAGAGACCTTGGAATTATGTAACTCTCAGTTTGGTAGAAAAAAAATACTTTCTAAAACGGCCAACTTCTCTTCTGGAACCCATCATTTATTTTCTTTTTTCTTTTTCTTTTCTTTTTCGAATTTAAATTCAATTAGCCAACATATAGTACATCATTAGTTTCTGATGTGATGTTCAATGATTCATCGGTTGCATATAACAGCCAGTGCTCAACACATCATGTGCCCTCCTTAATGCCCATCACCCAGTTACCCATCTCCCCACCCATCTCCCCTCCAGCAACAAAGTCTGATTTCTTCCCATTCAGTTTTCCCTCCCTTCCCCGAAGATCCTCTACACTATTTCTTATATCCCACATATGAGTGAAACCATATGATAGTTGTCTTTCTCTGGTTGACTTATTTCACTTAACATAATTCCCTCCAGTTCCAGCCATGTTGATGCAAATGGTGGGTATTCATCCTTTCTGATGGTTAAGTAATAGTCCATTGTATATATGAACCACATCTTCTCTATCCATTCATCTGTTGAAGGACCTCTTGGCTCCTTCCACAGTTTAGCTATTGTAGACATTGCTGCTATAAACATTGAGGGGCAGGGCCCCTTCTTTTCACTACAGCTGGGTCCTTGGGTAGAAACCATCATTTCAAAACAGCTTTTAAGAAGACTGTGAGTGGTTTTTACCTCCATGGGTGTTATTTTCAGCACATACACTTGGAAGTGTGACATAATTTATGGGTGGTTTTTAATGCTTTATATAGTAGTGAATTCTAGATAAACAAAAGGATTCTTCTTCTCTCCCCTAAGAATGTTGTTAGTGAAAAATTACCAACTAGAGAGAATCAAAAAAGAAAAAAAGTCCAGTTAAGAAGAGGTGGGTTGGGGGGTGTCCATCTTCTCGGTGAGTGAGACAACAGATGGACACAAACACCTGAAATGTAAGGCTCATCTCATCTCTCATATGTTCAGAGGCTTCTCTGAGATCCTATCTGATCTCAATAAATCTCCCCAAGGTCCTAGTGTAGACAGACTTTCTCACTAAAATTACCAGGCACAGCAATTATAAACACAGTTTTGAGGGCCTTGCCCCAAAGCCACTGAACTACAATCTCTAGAAATGGCTTCAAGATTCTGCATCTTAACAGAGTGTCCTGGTGATTCTCTTGCACCCTTTACAGAAGAGGAATCTGAGGATTAAAAGGGGAACTTGACTTCCTTAAGGTCACACCACTGGGTAGTAGTACCTGGACTCCTCACCTCCAGGTCAGTCCTCCTCTAAGGGGAAATTAGGTCTTAGGACAGACCCATGTAAAAACAGAGTTCTGGATGTGATGGTTACCTAGGCTATATACAAATAGGATCATTGGGCTACCATAGGGTCCCACTATAGAAGTGCCTCTCTGAGGTTTTTAGAGAGAACAAAAAAGAAAATTACAAATTGAAGCAGAGCTTCTGCAAACATTTCTTAGGAAACTAGTCCTTACAAAATAATCCATGAAAAAGGAATTCCACTGTTGGGGAAGGCACTGTATCCTTTCTCCCTATCTTGAATCATCTCAGGGAGTCACTTGTTCTGTGAGCCTATAAAGGCACTGAGAAGTCCTACAGTAAATAAACCCACTTAACTTTCCTCATGCTAGTAGCTCACTGACATATTTGACAGAAATGCTTGTTGTGTGCATGTGTATGATATCTTTAATAATATCTTACTAGTGTTCTAGAGAAAGCATCTAATCATTCGGAAGTTTCCCTGGTCAAATTCATGTTACAAGCAAGAGCTAGTTAGTTTGGTAGGAAAGCACTAAGCTTGGAGTCTGGAGATGCCTCTGACAACTTGCCAGTTTTGAGACCTTGGGAATCTCTCTTGCCTCACCTAAGAGATACATGCCTTTCCTGTCCATTCTACTGGGTTGTCTGGAGGACCATGCAGAGCTGCCTACAGAACAAACAGCACTATAAAAGTACAGTTCCACCATCTCTTCTTCCTCTCTTCCTCCTCTTCCTTCTTCTTTCTCATATGCTCATCACTCAGGAGGTCATCTCCATCCCAGAAACCTCATCCTGTATTTCACAGCAGGAGCCTGACAAGATGACATAAGGAGTTGGTCTTGATACAGACACGGTATGTCAGGGTGACCAATTGATCTTGGAATTGCTGTAATATCAACACTGCCTTGTCACTGGCGACAAACTCTCAAAACATTGATTATAGATGGAATTGACCTGGGGTGGGATCTTTCTCACTGAATTACAGGTCAGTTATTCACATAATTGATTTTCTTCTCTAGAGACACTGACATTGTTAATGCTGTTCCGGTCAGATGGCAGAGGACAGAACAGTTTTCCTTGGTCTGTGTTCCAGTGGGTTGTTCTCTCACCAACATGCTTCCAGCAGGAGCAGGCTCTCCCACCTCCCTAAGGGAGGGGTCCCAGTGTAGAGGAAGGGGATGCAGGCTAGAAATGGAGACATCATGTGCTGCACACTGACCTTAGGGAAACAGTCATTCATGTGTGTCACTGGCTCTGGTGTGCCCCTCAGTGGCACTGCTCCTGCTACCTCGCAGGTGCTCAGAAGATATTTCTGAATGAATGGATGAATGAGTAAATGAACTCTGTCCTACAATGCCCCGCATATTTTCTCTGCTTTAATGGAGCCTCCATGAGCCATCCTTCTCACCTATGATAGGCTACACCTTATCATGAGGTTGAACAGTTAATACAAGAGACTCACTAATACTCTCAGAAAACCAGAAAGTAGAGGTACAGAAATGAGTAGAGCCTTCGTTGGACTCTCAATGGTCTCACTGTGTAGCTGGGGAAATTTATTGGGTTGCAAGCCTTCCATGGTAAGGCCATAGCCACATGGGAAGTCATTTTATTTCCCCCAATAGATTCTAAGCTCCCAGCGTTAGAAGCCATCTTCATCTTCATCTTCAATAAAATCATCTTCTTCATCCTCACTGTGTAAGCTCCATGAGGACCAGGGTTTTTGCTTTGTTCTCCAATGCACTCCAAGCATTCAAAACAGCCCTGGCACAGAACAGATGTTTTTAATCCTTGGTGAATTGAATAACTGATATCAAGGCTAGAACCTTATGCCTACTTCTTTCCAGGAACTGTGCCAAATACTCTACATTCATTATTTTAACAAAAAGAGGAATGGGGAACCTGGAGCAGCAGTAGGCAGACAAATGTCTTAAGTTGATGTTGACATATTTCTTATTTAGGAGATCTGACTCCAGAGAACGCACTCCTACCCACATCCTTCCCCATTATGAATATCCCCAGACACCTCGAAATCGTTTCTAAGTCCCTCGCAGTTCCTTGTAGGATCAGTGCTAGATGTCAAGTAAATGAGAGGACAAGACTCCAAACCAAAGTAATGGCACTGGCGTGTTGACTGTGCTTGTATCTGCATGTCAACGGTCTAACACCAAAGCAGGATTAATAAAGGAATGGAGACAGGATTGACCAGATAAGCAGGCCAATGTTAAACCCTGCCCAGCCAGGCAGCTAACAAGATTTTTATTGACAGGAAAATAAAGACTTCAGAGAAAAATATGATTTGCTCTGCCCTGTCTTTAAGTGAAAAATGACATTACGGGTCATTTCCTCCTTCAAAGACACTCTCTGTAGTTTCTCTCCAGTGACCCCAATGGGACCAAGCAAGTAGCAGGACCACTGGTTTGACTATCATGGGACGGGGGACAAGAAGCATGACCACTGGGGGACAAAAGGGTGGTAGTTTCCTAGGTCTGGAGAATGTCCCACACCACCAGGAGGGACATCCCTGTGTGTGCCAAGAAGTGTGCTGAGCACTTTCCACTTGAAATGCAAACAGGAATGTATGGGCGGGGCCGGGAGTGGGTGGTTTTGGGGTGCCAAGCAATTACGAAAGCCTCCTGTTCTTAATGATTATATTTAATTTATTTCAACAAATACCTGCTAGTCACCTATTCTGTGTCCATGCCTGCATTAGAAATTTATTTCATTTATGCCTGAGTTACCCAATAATAGTAGAAACAACTAACAGTATGTGGCATTTTGCAATTCACAATGTCTTGCTCTCTTCTGCTTATTTTGATATGGAACCCAAACAATGCTGTGGGATAAGCATGGCAGGATTCATTATGCCTGTTTCATAGTTGAGGATACCAAGGTTCAGAGAATCAGCCCCTATGCGAACATTTATTGGGTGCTCAATCTGTGCTAGGCACCTGGCAAAGAGGTCCACACCCATTATCTTTACAACAACCCTACAAGTTAGATACTTTATTATCTCCTTTCTACAAATGAGAAAGCTGAGGTTTTGAGAGATTATGTTGTTTCCCAAAGTTGCAGACAGAGTAGGTGATGCAGTTGGTATTTAAACATAGGAAGTCCTATATCCTTGAGGCACCTGGGTGGCTCAGTGGGTTAAAGCCTCTTCCTTCGGCTCAGGTCATGATCCCAGGGTCCTGGGATCAAGCCCTGCATCGGGCTCTCTGCTCAGTAGGGAGCCTGCTTCTTCCTCTCTCTCTCTCTTTTCTCTGCCTACTTGTGATCTCTATCTGTCAAATAAATAAATAAAATCTTAAAAAAAAAAAAAGAAAGAAAGAAAAGGAAGTCCTGTACTCTTGCTCTGAAAGTCAAGGCTATTCTGTCTTCAGAGGTTAAATAATTAGCCTAACATCATGTAAATTGCCAGAGGTACAGCTCCACTCACACCAGAGCTCTTTCCTTTATCCCTGCTGCTTGAGGAAGTTATTTGTTAATATTGGAAAGGGTCCCTGCTTCAAAGGCATTTGTCTTCTGGCAAGGAAAACAAGACAAACATAATTCAGAGCTAATATCGAGGCAAGGCCAAAGTCTGGCCTTTAATCAATTAATAAGATCTCCAAGCATAAAATATTGTTTGTGTTCAGAATAGAAAGAAAATCAATTAGTTCTGCAGTGTACTAGGAGCAGCCCTTTATTGGGACTTGAGTACATACTAATGTTGTACTTGCCTTGGTGAAAGCATTTGCTGCTCGTGGAATACGTAGATGCTGCCCACAACTCCTTGGCCCTTTGCATTTAGGCAGAGCCATGAGATTCATTTTGAACAAGAGGTTGTGATCAGAGGGGACATGTATCACTTCTGGACTGAAACAAGAAGAACACATGAACTTCCCACATCCTCTTTTTTCCCCCAGAAACAGTTCAGGTTATAAAGCCTTTGTCAGCCTGTGTTCCTAAGTTTCTTTGAGGAGTATAAACCTCCTGCTGAGCTGCACTGGGTATGTATTATGGAGGTGAAATCACTCTATTATGTGTGAGCCACTGCACTTTGAGGTGGCTTTGTTACTGTTGTAACAAAGTTACAACAGTTGTTGTTGCAGCACAACTTAGCCCATCCTAACTAATGTAGAAACCTGATCGCATTTAAAAGCAGAACATACCAAAGAAAGGTTGGGATTTTAATTATGCCTCAGAAGTTCTGTATGGGGGAGGTGAATATGGGAAGCTGGAGGGCCAGAAAAGAGAAAAGCCCCCCACCCCCAGCAGTGGGTGTGTGGGGGGAGCCAGATTGGCTACAGTTGGACTGGGGAAGTAGGAAGAGGCCAGAAAGAGTTCTCATTGCCACACCCTGAGGTTAGAATGACAGCATGATGAGGCTGGCAAGTGCCTTAAAGATCACCTTATGATTGAAAAGATTTATTTTTGCCATTGTTTATCATCTGATTATAAACCATGACAACAGGCCTGAGCAAGAGGCACAGGGCCCTTTGGATCCCATAAGGCAAGACTGTGGTCTAGTTTGTTGGATGAAGGAAGGCAGGCTGAAAATCAAGGACTAAGCTAAAAGGAAAATTAGGAGCACATTCCAGGCAGAGAAAAATGCAGTCTACAGATGCCAGGAAGAGAGACCAGGACATTGCAGTTCAGAGAGACAAAAAGAGTCATGGAAGATGAGCCTAAAGAGGTGACTGGTTTCCAGTCCCTTGCCACGACCTACTGGGTTGCAGGATTGGCCTCTCTGAGCAGCAGGGAACCCTTGGACAGCTTACAGCAGTGAGTGTAAGGACAAGCCATAGATTTGACATCCAACTGGCTGACGTGTGGACATGGGTGGGGCCAGATAGCACAGGGTAGTTAGGAGCCACTGCACTTATCTAGGGAGGGGGTGATGACTATGGTTTGGTTGGGGTGCTGATGGGAAAGGTGGAAAGAAGGAGATGGTTTTGAATGATGTACTTGAAATCATAAAGCCAACTGGGACTGGTGGGTGAGGGGAAGAAGGGGCCAAGGGTGTCTGCTAGTTTTGAACTGCACAATTGTGTGGATGGTGTTGGTGTCAGCTTTCAGAGTCGAGGAGAGAGAGGAAGCGAGGTTTTGGGAAAGGGAAGATAATTATTTAGGTTTTGAGCAAGTTGGAAAAATCCAGATGGGGCTACAGATGCTGGGCCTTCTGGTTCATCAACAAGGAGACTTGAGGACTTCTCACTTCCCATTTCCCAAGTGGTAGTACCTCCTGTTCTTGGTGCCTTCCTGGAGGGCCTGGAGACCGAGGATGGATGGGACCCTTCCCAGAACCCTGATCAGAAGAGCTGGGACAGTGCTTTCATGCTCTCACTCGGCTGACCACATTTTCAATGAGCTGACTCAAAGGTCAGAGCTCCAGTGTTTGACCCCTGAGTCTTCTGTTTTACACATTTTATGCTTTACTGAGTCCCAGTTTGGCAGTTGACTTAAGATCCATAATAAGAACTTTTTACAGGAATCGACACACAGAGATCATAACAAACTGGGAGCTGGGGCACAGCTAATCATTTGGGGGTTTCCACTGTTTACAGGAGAATCCCATCAACATCCCAGAAGATTTCAAGGTTCCAGAGAAGGAATTGTTGCTTCTGGCTGGGAACATTAAGGAGGAATTTGCCATGAAATTTGCATTTGAGTTGCATCTTGGAGGATGAGTACAATTTGAACAGATGGAGATGGAAAGAAAGAAGAGTTTCGGCAAAGGCAGCAGGGAGGGAGAAGGAAGACATGATTCCTTCCCCAGGCATCCTTCCAGAACCCTCCACTTTGGTGCCCTGTTCTGAGCACAGAGCCCTTATGTTCCGTACTTGGCAAGAGTGATTGTTACCTGGAAAGGGGCTTCCGATCAGTCTGGGGGTAACTCCACTGACTGAAGAGAAGTGGCTGAAGACAGGGAGGAAAGGCAGCACAGAACAGATATTTCATGGCCCACTCACTTACCTCCCGTCTACATCCTTACATATCCCATATCCGGGAGCAACCTGCTTGTTAGCCTTCCTCACACTCCTTTATGCTGCACTCTCTGCTCCAAGTGCCCTCCCTGCCTCCCTCACCTTCTGTCCAAGTCTCCCAACCTGTCTATGAGCAACTCAAAGGTTAGATGAGCACTCTCCCCTCCTGCCCCAGGCAGAGGTGGGTCTTCCCATCTCATCAGCTTCCCTGGGCCTCTCACTTGGTACCTCTTACTTTCTGAGCTTCTATTCAGTTTCTCCGGGGTCATGCTCTGATGCTCCTTGAGACAGAGACTGTATCTGATTCCACCTCAGAGACCCAGAACCACCTCGCCCATGCCTGAGAGCGCCACAGAGGTGAGACAGGGGACCGAGCTTGAATCTAGAACTCATGGTGCCACAGCTCAGTTCTGACTCTGAGTTGCAAAACACGCAGGGCCAATGCAAAGCCAACTACACCCACGGAACGCTTTCATTCCATCGCCTGAAACCATGGAAGTGAAACTCTGTGCACTCCAGGGCTTTATAGCTAAGTTGGCTTTTGCTTTGTCTGAATTTCACAGCTTCATCTTGTGGGACAAATTGCTTCCTGCCAGTATATTGGTAGTTTCCCCAGGGCCCAATATGCTCCACCTGGTGGTGGAGGAAAGAGGACCTTGGCGAGAAAAAGGGTCTCTGCCCAGCAGGCTGCCCAAGCTGAAGTCCAACAGCCACTGGGTGCGTGTGTGTGTGTGCACGTGTGGCCGTGGGTATGCGCAGCCGTGTGGGCGTGACCGTGGGCATGCGCAACCGTGTGGCTGTGGGCCTGGGCATTTGTCACGGCCTTACCAGCTCAAGCTTCCGTTTTGGAAAATTTTTGTTTGGGGTCCATTCACAAGCAGAGAAGATGAGAGACACAGAAAGAGGGAGAGAGATCTATTCCCCAGGGGTAATCGTGTTACTGAAAACCACCAGCAGCCATAGTGTTTATCTTTCTCATTTATCCAAACCCCCAACAGCCCTCTGCAGCAAATCACATTTCGGCAAGACAGATTATTCTGTCTGTAGCATAAACTTCTCCCTGCATCTCTCTCAGGAGCAGCCTCTCTAGGTAAATATAAATCTATTCTAATGGCAACATTTGCAGAAGTAATGTTATTTGCCCTGATTTAGAGAAAACACAACATAGGCTCTGGCAAAGCTGATCATTTTCCTTAGAAATTAATCAAAGGCACATAATTCAGAGGCAACACAAATGTTCCACTGGCAGAGTAGAGGGTTGGGGTGTGTGTGTGTGTGTGTGTGTGTGTGTGTGTGTGTGAGAGCAGGGGTGGGGGCCATGATGAATTAGTCCTGGCTTCTGACCCCTCCCCTGGGGAAGAGGAGTGAACCCCCTTTCCTATCATGCAAGTGGCTTCCAAAGACCAGTTCACAAGATTCATATGGAGCTGAAAGAGATCACATGGCTGTTTTTCACTGCAAGATGAAGAATCTATAAATTTTTCCCCCAGGGAATATAAAAAACTCAGGCTAGTCATGACCTCGTCTGCCTCTGCAGGAGAGCCTCTGAGAGTGCTGAAGCAGACAATTACCTGGGGGGGAAAGGGGTGGGGGCAGGGAAGACAGGGTTTTAATGACCACAGCTCTGTGGGAGAAGCAGGGGAGATGGAGGGGGGAAGATACTGCCTTTCTGAGCCCATTTCAACTCTAGCCCCTGAGGACAGGGAGACAGAATCTGTAATCAATAATTTTCTTTTTTTCTTTTCTTTTCTTTTTCTTTTTTTTTAAATTACAGTACAGCCTTGTTCTAAAGTGCTACGCATTGTAATCAGGACAGCAACACATCATGACTTGGGATCCAGACTTGCTATCCTCAAATCCCACATCGATCATTTTCAAACTAGGTGATCTTGGCTAGTTAGCCTTCCTCTGCCCCAGATTTCTCATTTATAAACTGATTTGATAGGAGTCGTGAAGATTAAATGAGTTCATACGTGCAAGGGACCTAGAACGGCAGCTGATGCAGTCAGCACGCCTGCAACCTTTCATACTCTCACCGTTATTCGTAATATTGATGAAACACGCCATGTGAACCTCCTGCTGGCCCATGTTCTTATGGAAACCACATCACAGGAGAGGATCTCTCACAGGAGACTTACATACCTCATAGTTGATTAAAAAGAAAAAAGTGCTCAAAGAGCTCAGGATGGGAGGGTAAGAGTTAAGCCAGCCAACCCGTCCCAGTCCAGGAGGTCTCTGGACCCAGGCCAAAGACTTGCTGAGGCATTCTGTTATTCTTGGGCTGGTTTTTTAATATCAGCATTTATTGTCAGAGGCTGTTCTCTGTCTTCAGAGCAGAAGTGGACTCCTAACGACATTTAGGGTTGGAAAGCGCATACGATGGAGACTCAAGACCACAGTTAATGCCAGCGGGCCATGTGATCTGTTCAAGACCCTTTCCCTCTGTGGTTTCAGTTACTCCATCTGGACAAGGAGGATGTGGCACCAATGGCCTTTAAAGAATCACCCAACATGACCTACAGTCCATTAACCACCACTGGCCCAGGACTCCAGCTAGAGAGGTGAACAGGGTCAGGAGTTCTTGGCTGTTGGTATTTCAGGAGTTTGGTTTCCATCTCAGCAGAGACAGGGGAATCAGAGTGAGCACGAGCCTCCTGGCTGATCCTTCCTGTGGCCGTCTTACAGTGAGGCTGATAACAATGACCAAAGCGGAGGGATTGGCTTCTGTGGATCAGTCACTTTCCCCCAAAGGGCTGCTGATTCTTTTTTTCTTTTTTTTTTACGATTTAAAAAAAAAAAATTTTATTCAACAGATTGAGAGAGAGACCACACAAGAGAGAACACAAGTAGGGGGAGTGGGAGAGGGAGAAGCAGACTCCCCACTGAACGGGGAGCCCAATGCGGTGCTCGATCCCAGGACCCTAAGATTAGGACCTGAGCCAAAGGCAGATACTTAACGACTGAGCCACCCAGGCGCCCCATGGGCTGCTGATTCTCAGACTTCTTCACTGTGTGACTCTCTGAGGACTCTGGGCTCTGGTAACCCCACCTTCCAGAGGGCACTGCTGATGGTGCGGACCTTGCCACCCTCAATAGCCTCTGGCAACTCGACACTTTGTCTCCTTGTCCTGTGGCCTTGTCAGTCTTGGGGCTGATGACGACCTTTGGAGAGTGGAGGCTGGCCCAGCTTCCCCTGCATTTCTGTCCCTTGAAACCACATCTCTCCTCCATGGCAGTTTCAGAACAGGATCTGAGAAAATTCCAGGTTTCGAATACAGCAAGAGGGCTGCCATCTAGGTAAGGCAAGAAGAGTCCGTCTGTTCTCCTCTATCAAAGAGTGTGGTATTCAATAAACCCTCTAACAAGAAGGGGGCACCGACCATGTGCTAATGACAGTAGAGGAATCTCTGAATTTGAACTGGTACTTGGGATTGTAGAGACTCTTTAAACTTTTTATCTCTTTAAGATTTATGCTACCCTTATGAAAGTGCTACTAGTATGATGTGCATTTTACAACCGGAGACACTGAGGCTCAAAAAGCTTTAGGAACATCACCAGGACTTGACCCAGAGATATTACCACAGGAAATACAAAACAGCAGAAGACTTCGCCTCTGTCTCATAGAGCATATGCCCTGTTGGAGAAACAGGATGTGGGCTCTGCCTGGCTTTGTCCTGTGCTGCCATTTGATAAATAAGAGACTATCCTGTGCAGATTATGAGACATGAAAGTCCACTCACTGGGGCCTAGAGAAGTGGGAAAAGCTGAATGGGTTTTCAGGCAAGCTTTGTGGGATAGAGAGGTTGCTCTAAGCAAAAAGAGGCCAGATCAGGTGAGAAAAATCACACAAACAAAGGCTGCCGAACTGTGCCATTCAAGATCCCATTTTCTTCTGGTTGTCTCAGACTGAGGAGGTTGATACGGCTCAGGGTCGAGGAGTCTGGAAGCAAATGCTAGGGTGTTCTCTCTCATTTGGAGCTTCGGCTGGCCTGGAGGACTAGGGGTGTCTGCACAGAAGCACGCACCAGAAAGAGCACTAAGGAGAGGTCTTCATGAAATACGCTAAGGCTCAAATTAAAGTCAAGTCGGATATTCCTAAGAGGCAGGGGCTTAAACATTTCCAGCAAACGTCACTAGTGGTAGAAAACATAAAGGTGTGCTCCCAGGATTGTTTACCAGTTTGGATTTTAAAATTCATGCTGTGTTTGTGTAATTCTAAAATATATCCATGTTTGTCTCAATTCACTTATTTAATAATTCCACAAATATCTGTTGAGCCTTTGTTCTATGCTGGGAACCGTTCTGGGCACCTGGGGAAAGCAGTGAACATACACACATGGCAGCCCTCATCCTCATGAAGTTGCATCCTAGAGTTTCTTCTCACATTTTGGTAAAAAATGGTAGTTCCTTGGAAATGCAGCACATCCACCTTGAGTTTCTTACACCCCCTGCACCTCACCTGTGGGGGTTCCTGGGGGCACGCATCCTCACATTCGAGAAGCAGAGTTCTCAGGAAAGACTGGCAATCCATGGAAACAAACAGGACCTCCCTACTTGACTCTGAGGATTGTGCTGGAAAATCTGGGGTTGGATCTTCCAAAGTCACACATCAGTCACAGAATCTCTCTTCCTCACCTATTATCAACACTCTTAGGAAGAACAAGAACCCTGGCCCTATGATCTCTCGTGGTTGCTATGCTGTGAAAAGTGATAAGCCATCATTTTCTTGGGTCAGTGATGGTTCCCCATAACAGAAAATTCAACCCCAAACAGCTTGAAAAATAAGTACCACATTCATTATCTCACTAGGAAATGTGTGGTGGGGTGGCTCCAACATGACCAATTCCGTGTCCCAACAAGGATCATGAACATGTATTTCTTGCCCTTTCTTCTCTGCCCCACCCAACATGCTGGCTTGCCCTCCAGGTCCATGTCCTTCATGGCCCCAGGAAGACTACTGTATTTTCAACCTTTACATGCAAGTGTCCAGAGGAGAGACTACAGCTTGTGTCCTCTATGTGCTTTTGTTTGGTTGATTGTTTTTAGAGCAAGGAAACTACCCAAAAGTCCCATCACATCTCAGCCACAATAATCCCTGGCAAAGTGAGCAGGATTGCCATGCCTGGCTGGGACACTTCTCCATGCTGGAAGATGAATCTTGGATTTAATGGAGGTCTATAAATGAGGGGAAAGGAGAAATGCCTGGTGGGTTGTGAAGAGTATCCTACGCCTTGGCTTCCTCTCATATGTTGAATTTCAAGATGGCTCTACCTGATACGTTGACTGAAAGCTCCCATGCATTGATGGCTTCCTACCTGACAAACACTGTTCTTGGCACAGTAAAGGCCATTAATTCCACTTGGCCCCAACCCTGTGTTCTCTTCCAAATCTCTCTCATACTCTAATATTACTTGTCTTCTTATTTATTAGGTTGCCACCCTGGTTAGAATACAAGCTCTAAGAAGGCAGCTCTCATGTTTGTCTTGTTCAGTGTCCCAACATCTAGCATAGCACAGGGCATGTAATTGATACTCAACGATTATTTTTGAAGAAATAAATAAATGAACTCTTTCACAAGGTACAAGATTCTCCCAATGCTTCTATAGCCACTCTTCCTATTTTGCATTTGGGGAAACTGGCTGATAGAGGTTAGATGACCTTCTCAAGGTCACATGAGGAGCATATGACACAATCAAACTTTAAACCTACTTTGTCAGAGCCCACATCCTTGTTCCATCTGCAGTACCATAAACCCCTGTCTCAATGAGAAGATAGCTTTTGATTTAATGATTTCTCTTCTTGGGTGGCTGCACACACTTAACTGCCAATTGGAGCCATTCATTCAGTCCCCTCTGCTCCTGCTCTTTTTCTGGGTTAGAACCCTCTCTACCTCTCTGTGCAGAGCCTCACCCCACATACACACATCCATGTCCAGAGTTCACTTAGGACACCCGTTCTTCTGAAGTCACCACTCTATTCCCTACCTCTATTGTTTCACCCTCTGCCTCTAGCTTAATTATTCCCACACTCAGACCTCATCTTCCCAGGGAGAATGAAAAGCCTCAAGGTCAGGAATACCCCATTACCTCGGGAGGCAACATAGAATAATGGTCAAAACCTCAGATTCCAGCACCAGAAGACCTCTGTGCAAATCCCAACTCCTCCTCTTGTGGACGATGGGACCTCGGGTGAGCTTCTTTACTTCTCTGGGCCTCAGCTTCCTTATCTGTAGAATGGGAATAGCAATGGTATGTAGGGTTTTTATGAAGGCTGAGTTAATACGTGTAAAACTTAATGTAAAGCTCATATTAAGTGTCATTCAACTATCACTTTTCACTTTTCTTCTTTTCTTTCTCCAACAGTGTCAGGCACCTAAAAAATAATTTTAAAATTCTGGGGGCACCTGGGTGGCTCAGTCAGTTAAAAGTCTGCCTTCAGCTCAGGTCATGATCCCAGAGTCCTGGGATCGAGTCCCACGTTGGACTCTCTGCTCAGCAGGGAGCCTACTTCTCCCTCTACCTCTGCCTGTTGTTCTACCTACTTGCTCTCGATATCTCTGGCAAATAAATAAATAAAATCTTAAAAAAAAATTTTTTTAATTCCTACTAACTTGAATCCACTAATCCTCTAGCTACCTTCTCAGTATGCAGTATTTCTTGCCTGCCACACTGCAGATTCCAAGGACAGGCATTGCTAGTGTTTTCTCTTTCTTCCCTTTCAGGGTCTACCATAGTAGGAAGAACTAGGCAGGTCCTTAATAAATCCTTATGGAAATGAACAAACCAAAAAGGCCTTGGGCTTTGGAGAAAATTCTCATTTGATTTTCTTTTCTGGCTTTCCTCTCTCCTTTAATTGTACATCTCTTCTTTCTTCCTGAAATCAGATTAAGCCCCACTGAAGCTAAACCAATAGTGTTTCAAGTCATTTTCCTAATGGATATGAATTGACCGTAATCCTTTTGTTTTGTGGCTACTGGCAGTTGGTCAGGCAGGTGATCGAGATGAAGATTTTAATCACTCCCAAAATATAGTATTAGCTTACAAAATGTCAACCCTCTCCTGCACTGGAGAGTCATTTATGATAACATTGTAGCTGAAGGAAAGGGCCCCAAGAAACCTTAATTGGCCTTCAGCTGATTTTAGGAACCAGACCTTCCTTGTAATTTGCTGCAAAACTCACACAATCCTCTGAAATAAGAAGATCAGTCATGGGACACTGCAGTGAGAACATTATAGAAAATAGCTCAAGGACAGATCTGTGTACCACAGATTCGTTATGAAGTTAGGACCAGACCCAACCTCCAATGTACTTGTCTTTGGGAGAACTCCTTTCTTTCTTTTTACTTTTTTTAAGATTTATTTATTTATTTTTAAAGAGAGAGAACACACAAGTGGGGGGAGGGGCATAGGAAAAGAAAGGGAGGGAGAGACTCCCAAGCAGACTCCCCAGTGAACACAGAGCCCAGTTCGGGGACCCATCCAAGGAGCCTGGGATCATGACCTGAGCCAAAACCAAGAGTCGGACACTCAACCAACTGAGCTACCTAGACACCCCTAGGAGGACTCATTTTTTAATCAAGGCTTGACTTTTAAAGGCAATAGGAAGAGGTGGTCCCAAAAAGATTTCTCTTTGATCCACACGGAAGTGAAAGCAAACAGAAATATTGATAACAGTGGAAAACAGGAAAGCTGATTTATTTTGGGCAGGAAACTGTTTTTGCCAAAAGATGAGTCTGGAATGGAATTAAAAACATGAAAGTATTTCTCTTGAGGCCATTCCAAGTGGCACCTGCACTCACGGGCATACCGTGGATCTCATTACCATAGAACAGGGCTGGCCAATGAGTGTTATTTTGCATAACATTGCTGATCAGTTATAGTGGCTGCTGAGAACACAGTATCCAAAAGGATTCTCCTGTTGCATTTCAGCTCAATAAGACAGAATGCTGGAACCATTCGGCAATGTCTACTGTGGCAGAGGACCTGAAACCTTTGTACTATAAGGACTTGCCATCCTCGGCTTGGAATAGTGGGAGCAAGTGAGATTTCTGATGCAAGTAGAGACATACCTATGAAGCTCTGTTGCATTATTATTTTCAATTACCATTTCTCATTGCCAACAATAGCATAAATCACAAACATGAATATCTAAAGTTAGAGCACTTCCTTCAAAGTGTCAAATCAGTGGGCTCTCCAAGTCCCTGTTTCCTTTTCATGAGAGCCATTGTGACAGGTTTGTCAGTGAGAGAAACAGGTCTATGTTGAGGAACTATTTTATGGTAATAAAGGAGAAAAACGTAAATGCTAGTTTGGCTCATGGCAACTCCCTAAGTAAGTAAGTAAGACTAGCCTTGAAGCAAACTTCATACACCCACCCCCATTTCCACAATAGGCTCAGGACGGTCCTTAAAAGAGAGGTCTTGCTCATTCCTACCAATTACTGGAAGAACCAGCTGGTGAGTAACTTACCTGTTCCCTGACACTTGACTTGAGATCTGCGTCATTGGTTCAGAACAAAGGAAACAGGAAGCGATATGCAGGAGAAAAGATCATGTCCCCAAAGGCAACTTGGGCTCCCTGCTGACACTGCCCCCAGCCTAGGCTCTGACAGCCTTTTGGCAAATCCATCCCTCCAGCACTGTTCTCCAGCACTGACAGCTTGAGAGAGGGCTCGGGCAATTTTCCCTTTCTTGAGAGGAGTCAATGCCTCAAGAAACCACTTCTCTGCACACTGTGTGGGGATCTGCAGTCTAATGGAAAAGGCATCATGGGTTCAGGACAAGGGGAGGTTTCCCTGTGCATCTGAGACCAGAGTGCCAGAGACCAGCAGTAATAGAGACGGTGCAAATATTTCTAAAGACGTTTCACTCTTTCCAAGGTTCAGGCCTCTAAGTCTCAATGGCAGTTTGAGATGGAAGAGATGGAACAGACGTTTTCTGTGAAACAGCTGCCCACAGTCCCACATTCTGACTGATCAGCTAGCTCCCCTCTAGCTGATGAAAACAAGAAGACCTCTTCAGCAACACCAGGAAAGATCAAAAACACAACAGAGTTAGACTAGATATCGGCTCAGAAACGTCACTTTCCTCCTTTCCCTCCCTACGCTGCCATCAGCAACCACAGAATGAGCTCCGGTTGCTAACACACGTCTTGATGAGAATCTGAACAATGTTTTCCGTTTTACCTTACGAAGTGGAAAATCCCCAAAGGGGGAAAAGAAGGACTACAGTCTAGTTGGAAATTAAGTCAAACTCAATTAATTTGCATAAATGCATTGAGTTGCTTTGGTATTGTAATTAATTCTCGATTTCTAAAGAGGAGCTTGTCCCTGCAGACTGTGTCCCAGAGTGTGCCATGTGCAATGGCTCTAACTTGGCTGGCAGCCTGGCTACAAGGGCATCAGCAGATGGACGGTAAGCTCTCTGAGGACAGACACAAGGCTGCTGTTGCTCTGTTGGATAAATACATGATGTGTTCACTTGATAAATATTTATAGAGCATCCATGGTGGTTGCACATCAGCACATTCATGGGACCTAAAAGTGAACAAAACAGATGGCTGCCTACCTTCATGGATCTTACATTCTAAATGGAGAGAGGCAGATTCTAAACAAGCAAGCCAATCAACAAATGAGACCCTTTCAGGTGTGACAAATTTTATATGGTACTATAAAGAAATAAAATGAGGTATGAAAATAAAAAGCAGTTCGAGGGGAAGACATCCAAGAACTGAGAAGTAAATGACTGAGAGTCAGCCATCACTCCTAGCAGGGGCAATGGTGTGCACAGGTGCCATAGGTGGGCAATCTTGGCATGTTCCAAGGACAGAAGGCAGACCAGCATGACTGGAACCCGGTAAATGAGAGGGAGAAAGACATAAGAGGAGACTGGTGGAATAGAGAGGGACTAGGTCATGGTATAGAGTTCTAGTCTAAGTCCAACATTCTCTGGGTTCTAGTCTAAGTCCAATGAGAAGTCACTGGAAGGATTTTAAGTGAGAGAAATGGCATGATCTGTTAAAAGTTCACTCTGGCTTTTATTTGCAAAATGGATTATAGAGGGTCAGAATGGATGCATCTAAGATGCATATTCTCATTTTAAATCTGGGGTGGGAGTAGGTGAGAAACTATTGAGCAAGAATAGAGAGGCAAGAAGTAAACTGGTTGTATTGATTGAATATAAGATAAGCTGCTATATCAAAAAGATCCCACAATACAGTAGCTCATAAGAGATACAAGTTTATCTCTCTCTTGTGTAAGTCCACAGTTGAGCAGTCTGGGCTTACTTAACTCGCCCTGTGAAGTTATCAAGGACATAAGCCACTAAAGCCATGCCCAACCTATGGCTTCTATCTCTAGATCCTAGATAAATGCTTTCGCTTTGCCATCTCACAGACATGAAAAGGGGGCAAAGGGAGAAATACAGGAAGTGGTGTACTGATCAGTGTTTAGTAACTGGTTCACTTGAGGGTGAAGAATAGAGGGTGTGGAAGGGAGGGACCGGATATGCAACATTTGCTGATTTCCATGGTGTAAATACTTCCACCACAGTTGACTTCAAGTTATCTAGTGGATCTCACTGAGTTCAGTTAGAGATGCATACAATGGAGTCTCATGGGTCCTGATAGGTTGACTCTGGCATACCACTGGCTCCAGAGCAAAGCTTCTACTATAAGCTAATCCCATCTGAGATCATGACAAGTTATAGCGCATCCAAGAACACTGGGCCGTAGGGTTTGTGGGAAGCCACACATTGATTAGTGCAAAAGCATCCAAGATTCTACTTAAATTCACAGAAAAGGAAATTTTTTAAATGATAGGCATAAGTATGGGGGATGCTTACAGCAATAAAACTATTCTGAATGATATTCTAATGGTGGATACATGCCATTATACACTTGGGAAAACTCCACAGACTGTCTAACAGGAAGAGTGAGTCCTAATGTAAATTAGGATTAGTTAATAATATCAATATTGGCTTATTAATTTTAACAAATGTACTATACCAATGCATATGTCAACAGAGGGGAAGTTGAGCGAAGGGGCAGCAGGGAGTATGTTGGAACTCTCTGTACTTTCCATTCATTTTTTTGTAAACTCAGAAGCACTTTAAAAATAGTCTATTAAGGAGCACCTGGGTGGCTCAGTCATTAGGCGTCTGCCTTCAGCTCAGGTCATGATCCCAGGGTCCTGGGATCAAGCCCCGCATCATGTTCCCTACTCAGCAGGAAACCTGCTTCTCCCTCTCCCACTGCCCCTGCTTGTGTGCTGTCTCTTGCTATGTCACTCTATCCAAATAAACAAATAAAATCTTAAAAAAGATAGCCTATTAATTAAAAATATATATCGAGAAAAAAGCAACAACATGTGTATGTGTATAAGTGTGAGTGTGTACACATGGGTGTGTGTTTGTGTATGTGTGTGACAGGAGGAACCTCACAGACCTGATGGCAGGAGACCTGAATGACTGTATTCCAAGCCTTGCAGAGCAAGACCAAAGGTAATCCTGTGAAGGAAACGCCCATATTTCTTCAGTCAACCTGATACCTTCCTCTACAATAATTTGGAGCTTATGGTGGACCTGCCAAAAACGGCACTTTCACTGACTGGAGACATTTCCAAAAAGAAGAACTGTAAATCAGTGGTCATTCCTGTCTTTCACCCCTTCCCATACAAATCTCTTCTCTGCAATCTTATTGGAAACAAGCATGTGTGTTCTGTTTTGGGGCTGGGGAAAGACACCAAGAGGGACCATGAGAGGAGTCACTATCTGCTTCTCCCTGCTCCTACCCCAAAGACAAATAACTAAAAGATCATCTTTCATGTCCCAAATATCCCATTTCCTTATTACATTCCAGTAGCTTGAATGATGGCCCCCTAAAGATGACTATACACTAATCCACAGAACATGGGAATATGTCCCTGATATGGCAAAAGGGACATTGTCAATGTGATCAAGGATCCTGAGATGGAACTTGATCCTGGATTGTCCGGTTGAACTCAATGTAGTCACAAGGGTCCTTATAAAACAGATAGCTATGTAAGGGAAGCAGAGGGACATGGAGAGAGATTAGAAGGTATGATGCTGCTGGCTTTGAAGATGGAAGATGGGCCATGTGCCAAGGAATGCAAACAGCTTCTGAAAGCTGAGAAAGGCAAGGAAACTGATTCTTCTCTAAAGCATCCAGAAGGAATGCAGCCCTCTTGACCCATTTTAGAACTTCTGACTTCCCAAGCTGAAAGAGAATTAAAAAACACTAAGTTTGTGGCAATTTGTGCCAGCAATTTGTCACACCATAGGAAACTAATATATGTACCTTCTACCTAGAATTCTGCTCCATCTGTACCTTCAAACTACCCAGGTGTCTCCTCTGCCTATCCTATTCTTGAAGCTCTTACCTTAATTCCATGGTTCCCAGGCCAAGCCCAAACAGAACACATGCCACCATCTTGCCTCTCTGTTCTTAGTCTGGCATAACTGCCAGTGGGCAGATAAAGACACTCAAAAGAGCATTTGTTCAATGAGGGTATGTTTGTTTGCAAAGTCATTCCCTGCTTACAAGGATAATGTAGGGCTTTTATAGTTTTTAGTATTTTGTTTTCAGCTGTGCTGTTTGCTTTAATCTACTAATCTACACTCTATCCCATAAGAAACCAACCCACACACATTGCGGTTCTAGGTGGAAGAACATAGATTTTGTTTGTTTGTTTGTTTTTTGTTTTGACCTGCCCCCATCATCTGAGCTCTTTATGGGGCTCCTCTTCCTAGAACTTCTTACTGGTAAATTCCATCTCAACTTCTTTTAGTGTGGGGTACCAATCTAAAGTAGAATCCGATGGAAGCTCTATAGAGCCCCAAAATACAAAGCCATGGGCTGGGGTCCAAAAGAGACAGTGACTGTACCTGAGCTAGCAGAATGGCTAGCATGTGAAACTAAAAAAAAAAAAAAAACATCTGGGAGCTGCACGGGCTTATTGGGCTCACAAAGAGGGAAATGCTCCCAAGTCACAGATTTTACCCCCAACCTGGCCATCCACCTCAGATACACAATGTCCTAGCTCATAAGGGGACTAGGTGACAAATGATAAGGAAATGAGATCCCAAGATGAAAAACCCATTCAAAGGATGTCTCCTTCTGCCGGGGTGGGGGGGGGGGGGTCATAGAGTCTGGGAATACAGGGAAATGCATTGCAAAGAAAAATAAAAACCAGTAGTTCAACTTCTCTTCTGAACCAGATCAGTTAATTCTCCTCTCAGACCTTGGTTTGACCACACAGACAGCAAATGTCTGGGTCACTTTTTGCAGCATAAATATAATAAGAAAGGCACATTCACAGGGCACCTGGGTGGCACAGTCAGTTGAGCGTCCAACTCTTGATTTTATTTCAGGTCATGATCTCAGGTTCTAGGGATCAATCCCCAGGTCCATCTCCATGGTCAGCACAGAGTCTGCTCTAGATTCTCTCTCTTTCCATTTCCCTCTGCCCCTCCCTCCACTCATGGGCCCACATGTGTACACACTCACTCACTCTCTCTCTCTCAAATAAATAAATCTTCAGAAAAAAAAAGCAAGACACATTTGTTTTTAACTCAGGGTAAGTCAGAAAGCAATGAAATGATGAAATGATCACATTAATTTTCTAGATTTTAATATTGAATCATTTCCCTTTTTTGGTTCTCTACAAAATGACTGAATTCATTCAACCAAAAATATACACACCCAGTTGGGCAGAGTGTTGTTCCACTAAGGTGGCAATGACCGTGGGACAATCACCACTTTTCACCCTCGTCCCTCTTTGATTCCATTCTATGAACCTGGGAAATGCCAAGTATCAAATATTTCTAGTTACCTAAGCCCTTCAAGATGGAGCTTCCATTTCTTGGAGATAACACTAAGCAGGAGACTTCAGAGAAGGCACCATTTAAATGTCCCAAATTGATTTGCCTTATGATGTCGGGAGCAGAGAAGGAGGAGGAAGATACCAATTAAACTGAACCCTCAGGCACAGACATCTCATTACAGGCATCTGTTGAGTGGAAACTGCTCAGGACCACCTCCACTGCACAGTCCTCATCTCCAGTGACTGCCCACCTCTTAGAATGACCCCAGGCTAATGATAGAACATGATTTCAGTCATTTCAAATGAGACCCCATAACCAACATTTGGCTTTTCTGTAGGGGTTCATTTAAAACTCACTCCCCACAGTTCTAGGCAGAAAAATTCATATCAACTTAAATACAAGGAAATGCCCCAAGCTCATGCAACTCCAAGGAAGACTGGCAGAGTCCACTTGATATGAAGAAAGGTACTTGTGTCTTTCTAATTCTGTTCTGTATAGACAAGTGTCACACAAGGGCATTCTCCTGGTGCTCAGCTTTGGTCCTAACTACAACGCATGAAATGATGGGAGGATAAAGTTCATAGAAGAAGAAATACAGGTTAACAACCGTAGGGAAAAAATTTGATCTCCATTGTAATCAAAGATGTTTAAGTTTACATAACAGTGAGAAACTACTCTTGTCTATAAGATATGGGGAGATACATACAAATATGTAACATATATAGATATATATATCAGATATATACAAATATACATATGTATATGAATAGATATAGATAAATATCAGAACTGGTGAAGTTGGGATATAATAAACTTTCTCATAATATGCTAGTGATACTGTTTTAGAAAGAAAACCAGTCATTTATACAAGAATTTAAAAAAGAACCCTATGAACTAATCCTACCGCTTCTGAAAAGTAGTTGAAGGCAATTTCCCAACACTTACTGCACGAAATCTTCAAAGCAGTATTATCCATAGCAGCAAAAACAATGAAAATAATAAAAGGAAGCATTTTAACTAGCCCCTAGATAACTAGGGCACACCCACATGATGGAATATTATGCAGCCTTTAAAAAAGTATATTGCCACCATCTTAAAATACCTGAAAGATGTTTAAAATGTAAATATCATATTACATTTAAAGGAAAGGATAGCACTGTGGTCTGAGACTATTCCAGGAATAATCTCAGTCTTTTGGTACTGGTTAAAACCTGATTTGTGACCCAGTATGTGGTCATTCTGGAGAAAGTTCCATGTGCATTGGAGAATGATTATTTTGTTGTTTTAGGGTGGAATATACTGTATATGTCTATGAGGTCCATCTGGTCCAGTGTGTCATTCAAAGCTTTTGTTTCTTTATTGATTTTATGCTTAGATGATCTGTCTATTGCTTAGAGTGGAGTGTTAAGGTCTCCTACTATTAATGTATCACTAACAATATGTCTCATTAGCCATTAGGAAAATTCAAATCAAAACCACATTGAGATACCACCTTACACCAGTTAGAATAGCAAAAATTAGCAAGGCAGGAAACAACAAACATTGGAGAGGTTGTGGAGAAAGGGGAACCCTCTTATATTGTTCATGGGAATGCAAGCTGGTACAGCCACTTTGGAAAACAGTGTGGAGGATCCTCAAAAAGTTTAAAATAGAGCTACCCTATGACCCAGCAATTGCACTACTGGATTTTGACCCAAAGATACAGATGTAGTGAAAAGAAGGTCAATATGCACCCCAATGTTCATAACAACAATGGCCACAATAGCCAAACAGTGGAAAGAACTGAGATGCCCTTCAACAGATGAATGGATGAAGAAGATGCGGTTCATATATACAATGAAATATTAATTACTCAGTCATCAGAAAGGATGAATACTCAACTTTTGCATTAACATGGATGGAACCAGAGGAGATTATGCTGAGTGAAATAAGTTAAACAGAGAAAGTCAATTATTATATGGTTTCACTTATTTGAAGAATATAGGGAATAGCATGGAGGGTATTAGGAGAAGGAAGGGAAAAATGAAGGGGGGAAAATCTGAGGGGGAGAAGAACTATGAGAGACTGTGGATTCTGGGAAACAAACTGAGGGTTTTAGAGGAGGCGGGTGGGGGGATGGGTGAGCCCAGTGATGGGTATTAAGAAGGGCACCTATTGTCTGGAGCACTGGGTGTTACACCCCAACAGTGAATCATGGATCTCTACATCAAAAACTAATGATGTACTGCATGGTAACTAAAATAACATGATAAATAAATAAATAAATAAATAAAATAATTGTGATGACAGAAACAATCCCTGGCTATGAGAAAAGGAAACAAGAATTAGATCTTTCTCTAAAAAACAAAAATTAAAAAATATATAGGAAAGGATAAGTTGTATATACCATAGGCTGACAGCTTCGGGGGGAGAAACATTAGAATAATGTAAGGACATCAAAATACAATTGGAAGGGGGTGCCTGGGTGGCTCAGTGGGTTAAAGCCTCTGCCTTCAGCTCAGGTCATGATATCAGGGTCCTGGGATCGAGTCCCGCATCAGGGTCTCTGCTCAGTAGGGAGCCTGCTTCCCTTCCTCTCTCTCTGCCTGCCTCTCTGCCTTCTTGTGATCTCTGTCTGTCAAATCAATTAATCAATCAATCTTTAAAAAAATAAAAATTTAAAAAATTTAAAAAATTTAAAAAATACAATTGGAAGGTCAGATTGTGGAAGAAATTTTCATTCTTATTTTGCATTTTCCAATTTTCACATCAAGCACATACTATTTTCATAATCAGAAGAAATGTAATTTTAAAAAGAAACTATGTTTTGAAACATAAGTAAAAATGAAAGAATGAAAGTGCAAGGAAAAAGTAGCCCATTTAGACCTCTACTCTAGGGAACAGGAACTGTAGGAAAGCCCACATCCTGTTTTAATCCATATGCAAATAAAACCCTCATCTTTATATGCAGATATTCATGAATATGGAGAATCTGGCAGCTGAAACTAGTACTTTGATGTATGCCAATGCATGCAGAGCTATTAGAAAGAGGATTTGTGATAATCCTGTTGACACAACCCAAAGAACCTTACCTATTCCAGAGCCCAACTGGAGCTCAAAAATATCATAGAAAGACAAACAGCACGGGGTAATTTAGCAATTAAGGGAATCACAGTAAACAGATTGGAGGATGAGCTCATTTATCCCCATTTCCAAAGTTTCAATAATAGATTTCTTTGGAGGGTAAGATAGAATAAAAACCTTGAAAGCTAATACTTCCATTGAGAAACAGTAGGGGCAGGAAATGTTTCCTTTCCCACTTTGGAAAGGTTAGGGCAATGAAAAGCTACAATAAAATGCTTTGGAATCCCACAGAGCAGCATGTATCACAGGAAAAAATTATGGCTCTGGCTGTGGAATGATCCTCTGCACCATCGCTGAGCTGAGACACCCCTGGCACAGGAGCTTTGCTCACTTCCAACCCCAAACAATTTTGTATGTAACAGATTCTGGAAAAATCCCTTTAGACTGGTTTGCAGGAAGCAGTATTTGATGTGGGAAGCAAAGGCGGAAGAAAAGTTACTCAATTTCCTTACTCTCTCCAGCCTATTGACGAGTCCTCGAAATAGGCAGAGTGATATGCCTCTAGGAACTCAGCTGCCTTGATGGTAATACTTTGTGAAGGGCAAAAGGCAATCTCAGTCTGACTCCAAGGATCCTGTGAGGGAGTCTACTTTAACTTACAATAATGCCTTTGGTTCTGGGATCAAGTCCCACATTGGGCTCCTTGCTCAAGAAGGAGCCTGTTTTTCTCTCCCCTGCTTGTACCCTCTCTGTCTCTCTTTCTCACTCTCTCTTGCTCTTGCTCTCCCTCTTGCTCTGGCAAATAAATAAAATCTTTAAAAATAAAAAAATTCCTTTGGCTGGGACACCTCAGTGGCTGAGTGGGTTAAGCTGCTGCCTTTTGCTCAGGTCATGATCCCAGGGTCCTGGGATGGAGCCCCGCATCAGGATCTCTGCTCAGCAGGAAACCTGCTTCCTCCTCTCTCTCTGGCTGTCTCTCTGTCTACTTGTGATCTCTGTCTGTCATATAATTAAATAAAAATATTTTTTAAAAATTCTTTTGGAAACTTCCTTTATCTCTATACGTCCCATCCAAGATACTAGTTGCCAAACATTCCCCAAATGTATGACCCACAGAAATACATCTGAAGGGTCTCATGACTGAGGGTTTACTCAATAGTAATAAATGACCTTTTCCTAAACAAGAGCTAGCCCTCTCAAGATCCTGGAAACCTCGTTTCCAAAATACCTGGGAGGCTTACACCATCCCTAACCCCCTCCCAACCAAAAAGTACATAACGGGCCATTCCTTGACCCACTGCAGCTCTTTTTGCCCAAGGGACCCATCCCTGTGCTTTAATTCCCACCTTTCTGCACCAGAGACATCTCAAGAATTCCTTCTTGGCCATCAGCTCTGAACCCTAACATCTTTCCTACATCAACTTTGACATCCCTGTCAGACTGCTGCCCCAAGGAACCTGCTCTGACTTGAGACTTTTGATAATCTGCTTTGCCAGAAAATACATGGAATGATAGAAGAGAATCCATTTTAGGAAGTTACTAAAGAAAAAAAATTAACAAAGATGCAATCTTGTTTTAAAGGCCCAATACATGAGTAATATTGTGAACGACAGTGAGTGTGGGGCAGTTGACAATGAGTTTCCGCACTAAATGTGAATCTTTCATGTCTTTCCTCCCTGAGACTCTGCTTCTGTAACTATAAAGTGGAGGCAGGAGGGTGGATAGTGGGGTTGGAGTTGGGGCGGGGGTTGCATTCGGTGCGTTCTGGGTCCCATTACGGGGTTAACGTTCACTGACCCGAAGAAGAGGAGACTGAGAAGTCTCACTTAGGGTGGAGGGAAGCCCCTTCCAAGAAAGAGATTATGCAAACCGCACAACTGGTCCCAGACAGCACTGTCCACATGGCTGATGTACAGTTGGTAAGACTGCACAGTGCCTTCTGGATGTTAGGGTTTAACCACACCCAACACTCAGTTGTCTACTTTGAAGCCCTTGCCCCGAAAACCAGAATCAATTGCTCTGTATCCCAGCAGACCTCAAACTATACATTACTCAGGGAATTGTCTCTGAGCTCAAGTTCTTAATGGTCAAGCTGTCAACACCAGGTGGCCTCACTTACATTCAATCTTGGATGCCTGCTCCTTCCGTGGGCAGGAAACAAAGCCGCTGCCTTGGGTAGGGTCATGGCCCCACCTGCCCCATCAGTCTGCTGCCATCATTAGAAATTCCCCTTGTTAAGTCTTTCAATAGTTCCCAAGACTCTATCCATCACAGAGAACATGTTCCTTTGAACAAAGACCCCGGGTGACAGTGAGAACCAACTGATTCATTAAATCAGCTGTGTTCACAAGCTATAGTGGTTGATCAATATGTTGAATATAACCCCTGGTAATGTGTCACTAAAAAAAAGAAGAAAAAGTCACTAAAATGCAGAGGAAGTGATATTGACTAACTTCCATTCTAGTCCAGCTCTATTACATACTTGCAAAATGGACCCAAAAGGACTACTTATTCTCTGGACCTTGGTTTTCTTTTCTAGAGAATGTTTGGGCCTGTTCAGAAGGATTTTGCTATTTTATTCTATTTTATTTTACTTTAACCTGTTTAGGGTTAAAGCAGACTCCAAAAAATCATGTGACAGATGTGGGTGTCTGTGCAGGGGACCTACAGCTTTTATCAGAGTCTCAAAGGGATCCATAATCCAAAAGTCAATTAAAAGCCACTTCTTTAAGCAAATCCAGAATTTGCACACAGGAGGGGCTTGGTGGCAGCATGCTGGCTGGCAAATGATTATCTGCAAGCTGTATTTGCCCCCCTAGCACAATCATTTTATTTATACCATATGACACAGATCAATAGGAAGGGCAGAATTTTCTAAAGATGCATTACCTCAAGCAAAGAAAATAGTAGTTATTAGTCCATGTTGGTGGTAATGTTACTTTCTTACAAAGTGTGTCACTGCTGCTTATGATGAATTTGGGGATGAAGGAGAGGCCAAAGCATCCCCAGGTCAATTCTTGGCTCCAAGAACTCAGAATGCTCCATAATTTCCATTTGGAATTGTAAGGTATAGAGAAGATCCAAAGAACGTGGTGCTTCTCCATGACAAGCCTAGGAGACCAGAAATATGAGGGGACTGAGGCATGCCACCTGCAAGACCAAGGAATCAGGCTCATGGGTACCTCAACCAAACCTGTCCCATCTCATAGCTGTCTCCTTAAAAATCTACTTGCCTCTACACCCTGCCTCAATGTGACTGCAGTGAATACACCAGCCTATTCTATTCGAGTGGTGGTAAGAATGAGGCACTGAATGAACTAAAAAGGATGGTAACAATTTTGCCAAAAAGAAAAGTTTGATTAGATTTGCATAATCATGATGTTTTAAATAATGACAGTCCCCACTTTGGGCTTGGATGTCAACTCTCCTGGAGGTGTTACCATCGTTATTCCATAGGAATCATCCACAGGAAAACACACAATAGCAAAAGAATATTGTGTCCAAACCTCTGTGGGGTGATGTGGAAATCAGCATTAAGTGAGCTGATGGCACATCATTAAATAAGAAACCTGGTTTCCCCATAGGCTTCCCTGGAGAACTGCATTAATTCAGAAAACTTCGTTGGGGGAGGGTAACTCTTTCCTGGAAAGCATAAATGTGCAAAGACTATGTTTAAAGTCCTTGTGGACCATTGTTCAGCCATAATGACCTCCTGGGGGAGTTTTCCAAGCACTCACAACACACAGCACTCACAACTGATACTCAGGTATCAATTTATGACAAATACACAGAAATTTAGGAAGGCTATTCAAGATGGCCTTAGGATCATAAGTAAGTTGGTGACCTCCCAGTGACCACCACAGAAACAATAACACCACCACAACTACTAGGCACTCAGTGAAACAACACTGGAAAGAATTTAAATGTCCAACGTTAAAAAAAAAAATGGCAGCAAATTACAATATATCCATAAAGTAATTATGATGCTGTCACTGAAATTTATGCACAAGAAGAATATTTAAGGACAGGAGAAGAAAGTTATGATATGTTAAATGAATAAATCAGGATTAAAAGCTGCATATAAATAAAGCATGATCCCTGCTCTGTTTAAAAAATAATCTAACAGAGATAACTATTAGTAACATTTGTTGTACAAGTGACTTCCTATACAAGTGACTTTTCTTTTCTTCCTTATAGTTCTTCATTGAAAAAGATAAACACCTTAAAACCTGATCTTTCTGACCAAGAAAGAACTTTTGAATGGGGATATCTAAAAATAAAGGGCTTTTCCTAAAATTAGGAGAACATATGTTTTTTTCTCCCCCCTGGGGTGGTAATCTGCTATATCCGATGAACGAAAGGGACTGAATATATCTGGTCTACCGCTGGCAGGAGCTTCAAACTCCTCATTAGCCTTCCCTTCCTGTCCCTTCCCCCTGCTCCTCTGAGTCCCAAGATAGAACACAACAGAGCACAACAGCCTTTGTCCTGTTCCTAGCCAGTGAATTCTGGCACAATCAGAGGGACCCACAGTCCCCCTACTTGTGCCCCCGAACAGACCCTGAGCTAGAATGCCATCCGTTGCTAGTACTTGGAAGCCAGCCTGAAGCACCAACACAGGTACGGAACTAAGAAAGGAAATTATTGCAGAGACAAGATTCCATTTCCACCATCAACAGCCACTAAGCCTGGCTTTGAGGATTCTTCTGCCAGAAGCATGTTCTCCAAGTCAGGTGTAGGAGAAAACGCAAAGAATGAACCCTACTAGAATCCTAGTTCCACCTGTTAGGAAACATGTGGCTTTGGGCAAATGGTTCAAACTTATTGACCCTCAATGTTCCCTCTCTAAAATAATATCTATAACCTAGACAATTGTTTCAAGAATTAAGTGAGACCACATATATACCGTATTCTGGCCAGGGCCATCTGTGTGCTCTGAGATCAGTCAACCATCCCTGTGAAAGGAAAAGCTTGGCCTCGTTCTATTGCTGTGGAAATATGTTAACCCTAAGGCACAGCTATCCATAGTGACCCAGAACCCACTGCAGAGACAGAAAAAGAAAAAAAAAAAAATAGCGTTAATGAAAGTCTTCAATTAAAGGACCAATTAGTGGTACCAATTTCCTAGGGAATTCAGATTAGAAAAAAGGCAAAACAAAGAAGACAATAATCAGAAATGGCTGTGAAGGAGGTCTCGTTTGAGCTGGGCTTTGGTGGGTAAGAAAAATATAGTTTTTTCTCTCTCTCTAAGCTAATACACTTATTCTTGGTAAATGCCCCCAACAGGACCGTCCTGCAACATCACTTACATAGTCATAAAAAGGTGCAGTCACATTTGTTTTAAATAGCTATCCTTCTTTCCCTTCCTCCTTCCCTTGCTCTCAATCCTACTCCTATTTTTCATTTTAAGGAGTTTAAGGTTAATGTGTTTGGGGGTTTGTTTGGAAAAGAAAAATATCACAAAATTGGGAATATTTGCAGGTTATGGAAACCTACAAGTTATGGGGGTGGTCTTCTCTTTCAGATGGCAGATGTACTTATCAGTCAAATGGTTGGATGCTAGACTAAGCATCACAGATTTTACCCTGAGATGCATCTGTTTAGGTAGAAAGTTAGCCCAGGTAGGTACCTACAGTCACTTTTAGGTCCTGTGTAGAGCTCCATAATCCCACAAGCTTCCCTAAGAGAGGAGGCTGCTTTTCTTTCTTTTCTTTTTTTTTTTTTTAAGATTTTATTTATTTATTTGACAGAGAGATAGAGAGCACAAGTAAGCAGAGCAGTAGGCAGAGGGAGAGAGAGAAGCAGGCTCTCTGCTGAGCAGGAAGCCCGATGTGGGGCTCGATCCCAGGACCCTGGACCATGGCCTGAGCCAAAGGCAGCTGCTTAACCAACTGAGCCATGCAGGCGCCCCGGAGGCTGCTTTTCTAATTGGCTCTAATAATTCCTGAAGTATGTTCCTCCTTGACTATCTGTTTTGTTGTCCAAGAGATATTTACCAATTGGGAAAGATGGGATCACACAGCATGCAGTGCCTCCATGCCTGGGGACACTGTGGTTAATGAGGAAGAGTAAATCCTTGCCTTCATAGAGCCATATTCTGGGGAGAAATAGGATGCATGCCCATATAAACAATCATACACAGAAGATGAGTTCAGATGGTACAGTGTGTCACGAAGAAACATGTCAGGGCAATGGGATGACTCTAGAAGGATGTTCACCAAGACCTCTTGAAGGAGATGCCTTCTAAGTAGAAACCAGAGCTATGACAAGGAGACTTGCCTCTTTATTGACTTCAGCCATGTTCCTCATTTCTCCTAGAGAAACAATAGACCCTAAGGAATAACACTCTCTAGACTGTGGTGCTGGTCTGCCATTCTGCTTCAACAAGCATTGACAGCAGACCTATGATGAATGAGCTGTAAGGAAGGAACAGTACTACAATGGCTAAAACACAAGTATGTGAAAGCATCACTAATTACACTGTGCAGGGTTTCTCTTCTAAAACTGCTACCTTCCCAGCTAGACTAGGGTCAACATGACAAACTGTTATGGCTGCACAGAAAAGTAACTGAAGAGCTGTCTGAAGAAATAGACAAGGACTTCTCAGAGAGAGTGATGTTTCCACTGGTTCATAAAGGAAGAGTTGGAATTGTCTGGGCTGAGAAGGCAGAGATTTCTAGCACAGAAAAGAACTTAATACCTGTGACTAGAGTCAAAGAAGCATTTCTGGGAGAAAGGAGAGCTGAGGCACAAAGTGGGGGTGGGAAGACAACTTGAGTTACAACTACAAAGAGATTTGGATGCTTCACTAAGACACTGAGACACAAATCAGTTGGCAGTGGTTGGGGAATGGTAATCTGGGGCAAGACATGGCCAGATGATTTCACTAGGAAGATTATTATGGGTGCTGGTTCGAGGCAGGTAGAATCCAACCAATCCAAGGGAGAGAAGGTCTGACTAGAACATCTCTTTCCCGGACAACATCAAACCGCAGCCTGGAAGATCCTACCTGATTGATTTGCTTAATGAATTGTATAAAAGACAACAGGCAGAGGGTTAAGTCATAGTCATCATGGTTTGTTTTCAGACAAGCCTTCACAACTGACATATGCTCATTCTCTCATAATTCATCCTTCATTCAACAAATTGAACTAAATAAACACTTCCTATGATCCAGGTGTAGGACTTGGCATTGGGGTATAGAGCATCAAACTTGACCATGCCTGTCCTTGAGGAGCCTATGGTCTTGAGGTGGTGTTGGACTACTAAACAGACTGGAAGAACAACCAATCCAGAGAGGAAATCTCCGCAGACGGGGTGACGTCTGAGCAGGGACCTAAAGGATGAGGACTTATTAGCCAGGTGAGAAGGAGGGAAGGATGTTCCAGGCAGAGACTGATACACAGTTTGGGGAACACTTCAGGAAGTCAGTGTGACCATGGTATGGGCTTCAGTACAAAGAGGGCTAGAAGAAAAGCCCAGCAAAGTAGATTATGGACATTTTCTGAATTTCTGTAAAAGAACAGAGAACAGAAAAGAAAGAATTCAAGCTGATGATGGCCAGTTCATCATTCATTTTCCTATGGCCTGAATTTCCTTCTGCCTATCCCTGGGCAGAGTAACCTCCTGAGACAAAGGAGAAAATGGGAACTTAAAAAAAAAAATTCTTTCTTTTTTCTTTTTTCTTTATTTAATACCACACTGCTAAGTCAATATGTCTGGTTCCCAGTGCAGGCTCTCTATTTTCTTTTCAGTACATTTGCTTTACAGTTCAAAATATGTGGCTAGGGGATCCTATCCTTCAGTCAATCTATGTCCAGTCCCTTCAAGGCTGGCTGTTGCTCAACCAAGCAGGACTACTTTTCCAGAAGAAATCAAATTGATAGACTCTCTCATGTCCTACAATTTCACCTGCCATAAATCCCAAGCACCTAAGAGAAAGTCCATCATTATCAATCAGAGGAGTTTCATTGTAGGCTTTGTCAAGGTTTGGAGAGTACACAAAAATTTAGGGTAACATCAAAGGCAAATCAGAGCCTCCAAGAATTTGCACCTGAGGTGAGCCATGAGAGATTTTATGAACTCTGGGAATCAAACTGAGGGTTTCACAGGGGAGGAAGTGGGGGATGGGTTAGCCCGTTGATGGGTATTAAGGGAAGGCACGTATTGCCTGGAGCACTGGGTGTTATATGCAAACAATGATTCATGGAACACTACATCAAAAACTAATGGTGTACTGTAGGGTGACTAACATAATAAAAAAAATTATAAAAAAAGAATTTGTACCTGGTGGTAAATATGAGTATTAATTATCTGCCCCCTTCAGATATCATTACATAATGTGTTAAATTGTCAATCTATCTCCTCCTCTAAAAACACTTATCAATGCATAGCTAAGAAAACAAGCCAGGGGAATCCAAATAATCTGAAATACTTTTTCCTCCCCATACCACATTGGCAGCCTTCATTTTACAAATCAAGGAAAGAGATGGAATCACTGAACAGCACCAAACATTTTTATAATCTTCTGTCTTGGGACAGCCTCTGCAACTTGAGGAAATCAAGCAGGGAGAAGAGAAACTCTACATGAACCAACTTGCTAATCATGCCTCATTCTCTGTATCCCAGAGTCTGGCACAGAGCCTGACTTATAGGAGCTGATTGTTTTTCATTGAGAGTCTTCTTGAGTGATGACAGCTTCATGGACAGGCAGGTATGGATATAGAGTTGAGACAGAAATTAGGTCAATGGCTTTTAATCATTTTTAGCCACAAAATCCTTTCTTTAAAAAAGAATATAAAACTAGGAATTTCTGAATAGGTGAGGGGTGAGGCCCTGAGTCACGCCCCCCACTTTCATCCCTGTTTCATTGATCTGTGCTAAGTGCACATACACTTGATTGTGCTCATTGCTTCAGTATTGATGTTAACCTTTCCACTTTTGCTTTTACTCATCTCTTTGTCCTACTGCTCAAATAAGACACAAAGGGTAGTTCATCAACCGCACTTAGTAGATTTCCAGACAGAAAGTGTGACACCTATCTCCCTCTTAGAAATACCCTCAACGAAGGAGGGATTCCTCTGGAACAACCCCCCCCCCCTTACTTGGTACGACTTTGGTCATGATTATGTCCTTTTCCATTCCCACTAAGGGAAGAAAGATTGACAAGTGACTACTCTTAACAATTTTTCTTGAGTCCTTTCCCTCATCACACCCCCACCCCCAGTTGTCAGATTTACATACGTTTATACAAAATGGAAGAAGGTGACTAGGTGGTAGATGTGGTAGCAGAGCTATTAAAAACCCCAGGAGCGGGGCGCCTGGGTGGCTCAGTGGGTTAAAGCCTCTGCCTTCCGCTCAGGTCATGATCCCAGGGTCCTGGGATCGAGTCCCACATCGGGCTCTCTGCTCAGCAGGGAGCATGTTTCCTCCTCTCTCTGACTGCCTCTCTGCCTACATGTAATCTCTGTCTGTCAAATAAATAAATAAAACCTTTAAAAAAAAACAAAACCCAGGAGGCATTTGCCTTCCAAATGTTTCAGGCTCACTATAGAACTTGGGGTACAGAACTTTGTCCCTTTTTAAGTACTAATTTTCAATTTCCAGATAATAGGAAAAGCTCCATTTAGCAACCTGATACTCAATGCATATAGTCTTGGTGACTGCAGAATTTTCAGAAGATAGACAATCTCCCTGACTTTAGAGAACTTATAAGTTAGTTACAAGTCAAGACACACAGACATGTATACACACACACAGGCGTGTACACAAATGTTAGTAAGACAAGTCAATAGGCTATGAGTTCTTAGGGAATTCTAGAAGCATGGAATACACTCTCCATGTTGTGGTTCAGAGGAAGAATAAACACTGTAGACTGGGTGATCAGGAAAGGATAGGCCTGAAACTGTACTGTGAAGAATCACTGCCAAGGTTAGGGTGTGGTGGCAGGAGAATGTGAACAGAGCACGTCTGGGTGGCAAATCTGCCATCTGGCTGGTCTGGAAGGATCACACAGGGGAGCTGTAGGCAGTCAGGGTTGGAAAGTCTCAGTGCCTAACTGTGGAGTCTGGGCTCTACCCCCTAGGCAGCAGGAAAGCCATATGGGTTCTTGAGCTGAGACAGGACAAGATGAGATACTGAAAAGGAAAAGGGAGAAAGACAGCAAGTCCAAATCTTTCCTTTAGCTCTATTTCAGAGTTAGGGATGTGGTTTCATCATTTAAGTGGTCTTACAGAGAACATCCCTGATGAAGAGCCTGGATGGCATAGTCACAGGGGACCAGACCAGAAAACAGGAGTTGTCAGAAGGCATCTGCAGATACCTGGCACACACTCACCAGAGAGCCTGGCCCAGCTACAGCGACCAGAAAGAGCCAAATTCCAATCCTCTATTTCCTTTCTTTTTGCACCAAAATCTGTATATGCTTCTTCTCAGACCCTGCTTTCCATATGTGCTCTAGCTGACAGATGTCATGACTCAAAACAGCTCCCAATGTTTTCCTCGGTCCTTGCAGAGATGTTGGATGCCTGAGCCTTGAGACATGCAGCATAAAACTCCACATGGCCTTTCAGGGCCTGTCAGAGTTATGCAGTGAAGAAAGAGTGAATGAACCCTGGGTGAGGCAGGGATGAACGTGCTGTTGAGATGGTCCATGAGCATGGTCCGGGGAACTGCCATGTGAAGTCACTAAGGCCCACAGTTCTTCTTCAGATGCTCGAAGTCCTTCCGTTCACTTGTGATTCTGACTTCCTCATCTCTGGAGGCTCAGATGATCAGCGGTTATGCCCAGTTGTTGGGCTCTGGGATCTCACTCATTTCAGAACAGCTCTCTGCTTCTCAGATTTCATGAGTAAGACAGAGAGAGACAGAAGATGGTGGTGATACAGACCTTAGCCTGGAGCTGTCTGACAACTTGAGATAAGAGGTTGTTTCTAGATTCCCTGGTCCCAGAAGTTGGGCCTAGGCAGTGGACATAAAGGTAGCCATAAGCTGTGCAGGAGACTTGTTTTCCTATTAGAGACTATTTCCAAGAGCAGACTCGCTCTGAAGTAATAGATAAGGAGAGAATGTCTCTTCCCTCACCTTTTGACACAAGGAATTTCTGAATTCCTTAATTCCTTGAGCTGGGATTCTGCTGTGAAGTGTCAAGCTTGGGACAGAGGGGCCACCTCACTGATAGGCAATCTCTTTGGCTCACACATGGAGTAGCTATTGCTAAAGGCTGGGACTTCACACTGGATCACACATGGAGTAGCTATTGCTAAAGGCTGGGACTTCACACTGGATCAAGGTCAAACTGAGCTTCTCTGGTCTGCTGGCATATCGGGAGGAGTTCCTGAACACGAAACGGATGCAGCCATGTGTGTTTCACAGACCTGGTTTCTGGTGAGACTCTTCTATACCACATGCTCCCTTGTACATAAAAAAACCAGTATCTTCTTAAAGGCTCATCCCTTGCAGGATAAATGCTAAACACACAAAGAAATGCTAAGAAAAAAATATCTAAGTTTTAAACTGTTTACAGTAATCGTATTGTTAATGATGTAGTTGAAATTGCCATTTTGAGATATTTATGCATATTGTGAGATAAAACAAATAAGTAATTACGTGATATGCTAATTCTCTTATTTCAGGTGTCCTTGAGAACTGGATTTTCAGAGTGGGAGAAAAAGATACAGTTGGAATATCTTTTTTTTTTTTTTAAAGATTTTATTTATTTATTTGACAGAGAGAGGTCACAAGTAGGCAGAGAGGCAGGCAGAGAGAGAGGAGGAAGCAGGCTCCCCGCTGAGCAGAGAGCCCGATGCAGGACTCGATCCCAGGACCCTGAGATCATGACCTGAGCCGAAGGCCTAACCCACTGAGCCACCCAGGTGCCCCAGTTGGAATATCTTAACAAAAACTTTTGGTTTAAGAAAGCACTGGTATGGGGGCGCCTGGGTGGTTCAGTGGGTTAAAGCCTCTGCCTTCAGCTCAGGTCATGATCCCAGGGTCCTGGGATCAAGCCCCGCATCGGGCTCTCTGCTCAGCGGGGAGCCTGCTTCCTCCTCTCTCTCTGCCTGCCTCTCTGCCTAGTTGTGATTTCTTTCTGTCAAATAAATAAAATATTAAAAAAAAAAAAAAAGAAAGCACTGGTATGAATTCAGGATGTATTTTAGTTTAAACCAAACAAACAAAATAGAACACAATTCTCAGTTCTGTTCACTAAAAAGACTTAGAAAGGCCTAGAAATATTGAGCTATTCCTAGAAGCAGAGACAGAGAAAGGGACCTGGGTTCAGCAGTTTTTCTGTGGGGGAAGAAGGAAGCAAGAGGGAGTCGTCAGGGAAAGTACAACAGAGAAGGAACAGAATCCAGTCAAAGGGCATGTTATTGAGGTCATAGCAGTGAGCCGTGGCGATTAGATTCCGTGCAGCCCCCTGAAAAGTGTACAGAACGCCCCCCAGAATCACCCTTCTGCACACAGGAGGCCAGAACATTCTCTCCCACTGCCGTTTCCCATCAGATGAGCTGATAATTCCAATGTTGATAACTCCCCACATTTAGAGAAGACTCTGAGGCAGAAAGGGGGAACATGCACCACACACGCTTGAGGGATAACACTTCCACAATCAGTGAGAGTCTGAGATTTCACAGAAATTCTGCCACAGCTGCAGCTGAAATCAGAGGTGGACCAGCACCTACAACACAGGGCACCAAGAGCTACTACAAACTCATGTTGTGATATTTATACATGAAATGCCATATGCCTGCCTGGGATAGTAGCGGCTACATGAGGCTACAGATGACATGAGTGAGGCCAGAAACTCATAATTGTTCAAGCTGAGTGAAGAGTACATGGTTTGTTAAATTAGTATGTTTTTGTAAAATGTTAACACTTGCCATAGCAGAAAATTATGTGAGAGAGGGAGGGAGGAAGGCTGGAAAGAGGCAGGAAGGGAGGAAAGATGCAAAGAAGAGTAGGTGTAAAAGAAGAAAAACAAGAGCGAAGGTCCTAGAATCAAAAATTCTGGCTCTACTGCATTGGACAAGACAAATAATCCTTCTAAGTCTTGGCTTTCTCATCTAGAATGGAGTTGGTAAAAAAACAAACCAACCAACCAACTTCCTAGAGCAAATATATACACAATGAAAGTGAATCATTGTTCAGACAATGTCCTACACAGAAAATGGTCGATAAATGTTAATATTATGAAAACTCCATGTCCAGAGAGGACAGAAAAGGGTAAGCATGCTGATTCTAGTTGACCAGGGAAGAGTGTCAGGAGGAAAGTGAATGAGTGTGCAGAAATGCTGTGATTCTGGCCAGCTCACATACTTTGAAATGTTCAGAAGAAAAAAGTCAGAAAACTGGGTTGTATGTGTGCTTCTGAGGGGGGATCCTGTAACTAAAATAGGAAGCCCCAACTTCCCAATACACTGGAGTGCTCCCCAACTAAGAAAAGTATGGGATGACACCTGTTATCCCCTATTGGAAGGAAATGGTAACCGAGTAACCTCATTTAGAGGTTGAAGAGGAAAGGCATATAGCATGGTGTCTGGTATGAAGCACACTTGAAATGCTGTCATGAGGGAAGAAGTATTATTGAGGGGCACCTGGGGGGCTCAGTGGGTTAAGCGTCCAACCCTTAATTTTGGCTCAGGACATGACCTCGGGGTCATGGGATGGAGTCCCACATCTGCCTCTGAGCTCAGCACAGAGTCCCCTTGTCCCTCTCCTTCCATTTCTCCCTTACTCATGCATTCTCTCCGGATAAATAAATAAATAAATAAAATCTAGAAAGAAAGAAAGAAAAGAAGGAAAGAAAGGAGAAAGGGGGGAGGACCGGAGGTAGGTAGAGAGGGAGGGAGGAAGAAAGGAAGAAAGAAAAGAAAGACAGAAAGAAAGAAAATCCTATTGTGTTGGTGGTTGCTGCTGCTGCAAACCATCTCTCTGTCTCTTGACATTGAGGCCACCATGAATCATTCGCCTCCGATTCTAAAAGGAGATCATCCCCTCCTCATCAAATGCCTTCCATCCTCAAAGGGCCAGCAAGAGAACTGAAAAAAGTAAATGAAGACTCTTGTGAGATATTGAGAGCTATAAAAATAAACCCTCTTATTGTGAAAACTCCACCAGCCAATGTTGTTCTGGAAGCAAAAGACTAAACTTTCTCATTCTCTGAGAGTGAACCAGAAACCTCCTTATTTCCACACTGCTTCTGAAACTTTAACCTTTGAAGGCTTTGATCACATGATGCCTCAGGATCATTTTTCTGACCATCTCTAGTTCTTTGCAAGAGGAACCAACAACACGGTAGTCACCTGACCTCAAAACATTCCAAAGGCATTGTGGTGACTGATCAATAATAATTTTCCTTCTTGTCACTTGCCTCCTCCATAAAAAATTGAGTGCCAGAAAATAGTTTGGCTACTTAGAGATTCTAACTAATTAAATTTTTATTCCATTTTCCTGGATTGTGTGAATCTGATGTTACCTTAACATTAAAAACCCCTACCAGTCAAGTCCAAGTTCATATCCAACCATTTTTACAGTTTCACATGGATATATTAGAAATGGTGCCTGGATTGCATTTGTTGACTTAGTCTTGTCCCTTTATTGGGCTATTGTGAATATTTTTTTCTTAAATTGGAGAAAAAGATTATTAATAAAAATTTCTTAAGCTCTCTTGGGCTACAACCCCTTTTAATAAGCTGATGAAAACCGTGGACCTTCACCTTGGACAATGTACACGTGTACCCAGAGCACATTCATAGGCTTATAGGGGTTCCAGGGACCCCAAGTTAATGGCTACTGGCTTAGATTTTCTTTCACTGTTGAATGGTTAAGCCCTTCATAAAAGAGAGTGGTCCTGTGCTTAAATGGCACAAGTAAAAAATAGTTATTCTGAGGTCTATAAGTCTCACATAGAAACCATTCTTATTGAATTTAGGCTAACTGAACTTTTTTAGGTTATTAAAATTTTGCTGAGAGGTCCTTTATTAATTAACTGATGATAAGCTCTTCCTTCCTATAAATGGGACACATTGGAAAATGTCCTCTCTCCCTAAAAAAACATGACACACTAGTATCTGTCACCTCTGCCTACACTCAGCTGCTCTTCCAGCCACCATGGAAGCTTCCTGGTATCCTCCAGAGGGAATATGTTTCACATCACAATCAAACAAAATAGAGAAAAAAGTTGACTCCTAGATGAAGAAGCACTGAACAGAAAAAGAAATTAAGAATTAGAACTTCTAGGAGAGGAAGGACATCACAGGCAGCATGGAGTTCACTCTTGCATTTTTTGAAAACCTTCATATCTAGCTGGATCTTTATAGTCAAGAGACTTAATTTTTCATTTTAAAAATGAATGAATAGCACATTTCACTAACTCTCTCAGATGGTCCCTGAACTTCGGGGATTTGTGAAACAGATGGGGAGCTTTAAAGCCAAGTCTCCTGAGCTAAGATGCTACACATAGCCATTTTCCTCTTTATTAGCCTATAAACCTGTCAAGGTAAAATATAGTGACACTGTCTCATTCTCTTTCCCCCAATTTAAATTCTAGCTATATGTCAAAATTGCTGATTGATCTTTAGAAAACTGTAATTCTTCTAAGTTTCCATTTCTTCATTGTTAAAATGAGGACATGAATACCTACTTGACATGAAGGTTCTGGGCAATTAGGTTATACTTGTAAGGTACCCATCACTTTACTAACTTGAAGTAGTAAAATATCATTTAATGATAGACAGTGGTCCAAGAGGTAAGCTATAAACCTAAAGCAACCACTGGAAAAAACAACAGAATATTATAGCCAGTCAATTAAAAAAGATTAAAGATAATAATATTTAATTAATCAAAAATAAGACAAAGAAAAAATAATGAAGATAGATAAGTAGAAAACAAATGGCAAGGTGATAGTTATTACAGCTAGGTCTACACTAAATGGAAATACTCAAAATATCACACTTGGAAGGTAGAAATTGTCAAATTCAATAAAAAAAAAAAAAAGACCCAATTCTATTCTGCCTTCAGGTAATAAACTTCAGAAGTGAGTACACAAATAGTTGGTAAGGTCTAATACAAAGATGGGAGATGATATACCATGCTAACACCAATGAAAAGAAAGTTGGCATGTAGTATTAATATCTAAAATAGACTTAAGAGCAAAGCATATTGCCAAGCACAAATAAAGTCATTTCATAATGATAAAGGGATAAGTTAACCAAGGTTACACAACCATTCTGAACACTGATATACCTAACAACGGAGCACCTAATACATGAAGCAAACTGGTAGTCTCAGATGAAATAGAAAAATCCACAATTTTATATTTATATAGTTTGATGTAGGTATGTAGTTCAATATCCATTTCTCAGTAATAGATAGAATAACCAGAAAAAAAATCAGTAAAAATATACAAGATTTCAACAATTCTATCAACTAACTGACCTAATTGACACAAATATTTCCACCAAACCCCAGAAGACACATTTTTTTAAGCATGCATGGAACATCTACCAAGATAGACCACATTCTAAACCACAAAAAAGCCCCAATAAATATAAAGGGTTTAAGTTATATTAAGTATATCTGTTGAATACAATGGATTTAGCAAGAAAGTGATATCCAGAATGATCTTTGGAAAAAAAAAAAAAACCCTCTAGGAAACTAAATAACACATTCCCCAAAACCCCATAAACTAAAGAAATCAAACAGAATTAAAAAGTATTTTAAACTGAAGTAAAATAAAACACAACATCTAAAAATTGGGGGATACCGCTAAAGCTAAAAATGTGTAGGATACTGTTAAATTTGAAAACTCTGTAAAACTTTGAAAAAGAACAAAATAGGAGCATTAACATTACCTGAGTTTAAGACTTAATATAAAGAAACGGTGGTCAGAGACAGAATGGTACTGGCATAAAGATGGACGAATACTTTTGATCCTCATTTTTCACAGATTCCCTATTTGCAAATTCACCAGCTTGCTAAAATTTATCAAGATCCATGAAGTAACTTTTGAGATAAAAGGTATTTTCATAATCTTGATTGTGATGATAGCTTCATGGATGTATACATACATGAACGTTTATCAAATTCTTCATATACGTGCAGTTTACTGTATATCAAAGCTGTTAAATTAGATGCTCACTCAATATTTACACCTACTTTCTACCACACTTGACTAAGATTTTCACACATCCTTTAAGAATTTACTAATTTTCAGAGAATTTGAGAATAATAAACTATGCTAAAGATTCCATTGACCAGATTATAAATTTTTCTAGTGATATTTTAGAGGACACATTGGACTTCATTAGTATCTCCAGTCACCAATATGTAAATAAATTATCACTTTCTTATGGAGCCAGAATTTTGGGATAAGCCAGTGATGGTTTTACTCTTGCTAATACTTGGATATATGCAGGGAGGATCAAAATTCTTCCATATACAGCGTTGGTGGTATAGTGGTTAGCATAGCTGCCTTCAAAATTCTTCCCTATACAAATAATGAAACTATGAGAGCTGTCAAAATCTTTCATCTTCTGAGCTATGTTTCTTATTGTCAAAGAAAGATGTTATAAATAAATAAGGGGGAAAGGAGAGCACAAACCATGTGGTACTTGAATAGTCAAATATCAGTATGAACTCACACGTAGCTTAATATACATACAGATAGACATACACAGAAACAATTACAGATACGTGAGTATACATTGGTTAATATACATATATAAGTTTCCTGGCTTTGTCCCTAAGAGCGCCTAGGAGCAGTAACACCCTGATGTCAACAAGCACATCTGTGCCTAGATCTTGGTTTCTAATACCGCTCACCAATAAAAGGAACCAGGACTGCTTGGAGAAATGATTTATTCTAACATTGAGATAGAGAAAATACAACATGAGCCTAGAGCCTCTTACGGTGCCAGAAAGCAAGGAAGTGTTCAAAATAACATAAAGGATGGGGTCTTGTCAGAAAAGGATGAGATCTTATCAAAGGGACATAGGAACCAGCCTGCAAGCATTTCCCATGGCTAAAGCTGGAATAATTTAAGCAACCAAATGAATACCATAGTATTGAATAATAACTCAAAGTATAAAATAAATATACATGCATCCAGGTTAATATAAATAACTAAGTAAATAAATAGGAGATACATCTTCTTTCCAGAATTCCAAATAATATATGTAGATACTCCCTTATCCAGAAAATGAAGTTTAATTCCCTAACTGAATGTAGTGACTGACTTCCAAAAAACAGAATGTGGAAAAGAAAAATTAGTAACTTTCAATAGAGAGTCTTGGAAAAACACTACCGTAACTAAGTAACCAAAATTGTCATCATTGGTGATAAGTCATGTTGTTAGCATGTATCCCATGATATAATGTGACAAGAAGAATACATCACTTTTGTGGTATTGTCCCCAAAATTTCATAATCCAGCATATGCACAAGGAAGACATCAGAGTAAACCAAATGGAGGTACAACCTACCAAATGCCTAACTATTTACTCAAAAATGTCAGGGCTGTAAAAACAAGAAAGACTGAGAAACTAATAAGGACCAGAGGAAGTTAGGAAGACCTACAACATCAATGCAACATAGTGTCCTGGTTGGGATCCTGAAATAGAACAAGGGCATTAGTAGTAAAACTGGTGAAATCCACATAGAATTTGGAGTTTAATTAACAGTAGTACATCAATAACTCTCTCTTAGTTTTGACAAATCAAATATAGATTTTTAAGAGATAACATTAGGAAAAATTGGGAGTTACAGGATATAAAATCAGGTAATTACAGGAACTCTCTACTCTCTTTGCAATTTTTCTATAAATCTGAAATTGTTCCAAAGGTTTCTTTAAAAGAAATTCTATCCTCTCATTAAATTCGTTAAAAGCCTTCAAAGAGTGACAGAAGGTTGTCATCAGGAAACTGCTCAACTGGACAAACGAACGCTGAGATCTGATTCCGGCCTGTGGCGTTGAGAATGTCATTCTGAGTAGGAGATGGTAAGGGAGGTGTTCTCTTCTCCCCAGCCCCAGGAACACCACAATGTGCATCTGCTCTTACAGTGGTTCTGGGCATCTCTCAGAGAAGAACTGAAGACCTTTAGAGAAGAGAGAAGACCATGGTCTAGATGAGCATGGATGGCATGTGTCATGATCTCTCATGATGATGGGGCAGCCAAGACCTCCATCTGCCTGATGGCCCATGGCACTAGGTGCTGGTAGCTGAGGAGTTGGCAGGTGGGAAGGTGAGCTCACTGCTTAGTGAATCTTTTCTGTTTAAGCAATCTGAGCCACCCAGCCAGCTTGATATTTTAAATGCACCAAGAATTTTAAAAAACAAGTCTTAGATGTACTAAAATGTATGTCATCCTTCCCAAGAGGCAGAATCACAAGCTTATCCAATTTGCCAGCTGACAATTTGGCCATCTCACTGTCTGTGTCTCAAAACCATTTCAAACAGACACATTGCTCATCCTGAGGGATGCGAGATGGACGTACGTGTCAGCAGCCAGACTATTCTACTGCTCTCACTGGGTGAGCTCTTCAGTTTCATTTTTTAACATTTGAAGAGAAGAGCCTACCTCCGAAGGATGTGAGATGCCCAATCAGCTTCAAATTATGCTGTCTGGAAATGTCACCAATCTCACACAAGCTCTAAGAATTAATTCATGACAAGCTTGAAAGAAAGCCCAGCACGCAATCCTTGTAATTCATCATAATATCCACCAGCTGATCTCTTCCATGACTCCCTTAAATGCCTTTTCTCCATCACAGTGACCCATGCTCCATGTAATAGATCTCAGCAATTCATGAAACATTATTTGATCAAATGAACTCTAAGTTCTGCAAACATAAATAAATAAATGAATGAATGAATGAATGAATGAATAAATAAATAAATAAATAAAATAAGCTCCTCCAAGAGTAAATTCCATTTTCAAAAACCTACAGCTAAGGAGGCATTAGGGACTGCTTCCGAGCAAGGGAAGTTTTATACAAAGCCCTCAGAGCATGTCTATCTTCTACTCCTCCTGATGCCACCTGCCTGCCTAGATGTCTGGGTGTGGTTCTCCCCAGATACCCATCCCTGGTCTCCCCTGCCTCCACTGATATCAACCCCCAACAGTTTGTCATGGATTCACCATGCTTTTGGTGACCACATGTCCCCATGCCCTGTGCTTACCCACCAGACTGGCCTCTGTGTCAAGGGCTATGACATAAAATAGAAAGAAAGATGGGGTAGAGGAGAAATCCTCATCCTTGGCTTGGGTTTGCTGTTCTACCATCCCAAGTGTCTATAGAAAGATTCTCAGTTCTGGTATGTGTTGACTATAAGACTTTGTTTTATGCAAAATAAATATTCTTTATTCACCATGTCTCTTTGCAGCCTCAGACGGATCTACTGTGACACAGCCTTTACCTCAGCTGGCATTGACGCAACATAAAATCTCATGTTCTTGGCAGACAAGACTGGGAGATGGGGAGTTGGCCACAAGACTAGCAGTACTGCAGGAAGAAGTTGGAGAAGAGCCTTTCCCTAGACTCCCCAACAAAACAGGGGAAGTGACTAGAATCTGCTTCCCCTGGCAACAGGTACTAAGAGGGATGCTCATCCAGGGGCCAGCATGGAAGAAAGACACATTTCATATTAGTCAAGGCAGAGTCACAAGAAAGGGTAGTGAATGTGAGACAACGTGTTAGGGGTATCAGGTGGGGTATGGCAGACAGAGGTAGGATATCCAAGGTCGTTACACTGAGATGTCCAGGCAGTCCACTGTTGTAAGCAGGGAGACACGGAAAGATATTCACCAGAATCTATGGAGCACTTGCTCTAGAAACAGGTTCCAAAGCATCATCCATTCTGATAATTCTGGTTTTACTGGTTTTTATGGTATATGTCCTTCCATTTATTGTCTTTGTTGTATAGTGATTATACTCCATAAATATTTAGCTATTTTGGCCTGAGAGCTCATGTCTCCTAGGACAACAACTACTCTGTCCAGTAACGTGTAGAAGTGAGTGGCTGAATTTCAAGCCCTAGTCTATGAGGTGAAAGAGAGGGGAGAAAGACAGCTCCAAGCACTGGAGAATCATTGCAGGTTCCTCCAATTTGCTGCTTTTCAATCAAGCTGTTGCTGTGACCACAAATTCGTTTGTTTCAAAAGATTTTATATATATATATATATATATATATATTAAAGAATTTATTTATTTATTTGACAGAGAAAGATATCACAAGTAGGCGGAGAGGCAGGCAGAGAGAGATTGGAGGAAGCAGGCTCCCCGCTGAGCAGAGAGCCTGATGCAGGGCTCGATCCCAGGACCCTGGGATCATGACCTGAGTGGAAGGCAGAGGCTTTAACCCACTGAGCCACCCAGGTGCCCTATATATATATTTTTTTATTTGACAGAGAGACAGCAAGAGAGAGAACACAAGCAGGGGGAGTGGGAGAGGGAGAAGCAGGCTCCCTGCTGAGAAGGGAGCCTGATGCGGGGCTTGATCCCAGGACCCTGGGCAGATGCTTAACAACTGAGCCCCCACCCAGGTGCCCCCACAGATTGATTTTTAAACTCACTAGAGATAAATTGAGAGAAGGTTTATCATTGGATATAGAGCACACTGGGCCAAGGTTTTGAGAAGAAGAGGAGATGGAGAAATGGCCCAATGGAAGACAGCCAGCCCACAACTTTCCTCTAACTCTTCACCCCAGAAAGTGTTGACTTCCTATTATCCCAGTGTTGACAACAGTGACCATCAATGTCATCAACAGGTGACTGTCTAAGAAAGGGGGAGGCTATGGCTGCCTCAAAATAATCCGGGGGAGAGGCAAGAGCAAGCCTAGAATTCAAAAGCTTTTTTTCCAATTTGCCTTCTCTGCTGCCTCTAGTTGTTGTCTGCCGCACAGTACGGACATCACCCCGTACCCTCCAACCAGCAAGAGAAACACACACCCATGCATGCGCGCACACACACACACACACCCATGGCATTTTTGTCAGTTCCTCTTAGTCACATTTTCTTCTTGCTTCTATAATTTTGCCAAAGTTGTGTTTCTTCAGAGTTTGTCATATCATTATGTAAATTCAAGTTTCATTTCAAGGAAGTTTCTTGAATTGCATTTTTAAATATTTGTTCTGGCCATTATTTCCTTCTTCTTCCTTGGGGAAACAATCATCATACATATGTTGGATTTAATTTGCCTGCCCACCATCTATCATTCTCTCTCTGACTTGCTTTCATCTTCTCTCTATTTCAACTTAATGTTGTTTACTTTCTTTATTTCTACTATTTATATCCTTAATTGTGCTTTCAGCACAGTCTATTCTACTGTGAATTTTCTAATTTCTTCTGCATTTCTGGGATGAGTTATGTCTTTTCTCCCTAGCATATGCATGCATACTTCCTTCCTGAGTCTTGACAACACACCTTTTTCTCTTTCTTTTAAAAAATCATGAACTTTTGGTCACAGTTTTTACTAGCTCTATGGTAACATTGTTTTTTTAAATTTTTACCATAGTTTTTCCTAATTCTTCTTTTTATTTTTTTTTTTTACTTGTATCTTGCATAGACTATGCATTTGTTTCTTCTTTATTATGTATCTCTAAAGAAGGTAAGACTTCCCTGAACCAGCTATGGGTTCTCTAGGCTTCAATATTTTTCACTAGGAAAATGAAGATTCAACAAGACAATAAATTTTAGAGATTGCCCTTATAGTTATATAGATGTCAGTAATTATAATCTAATGTGTTATTTAAATTTTCTCCCTATTTCTCCTCTTCTCCCTGGATAAGTGCTAAATTCATAAAAAGAATTCACAAAAGACCTGGAAGAAATGCTAGTTTATTTGGGACCAGTGCCACGGGATCTTTATACCAAATCTGGTGTCTTGCCCTGTTTTGTGGCACATAGTTCCTTCTGCTCTGGATGAGAAAATGACTCCCAAACTCTGCTTCATGCAACATAGACTTCCATGAGATTTGAATAGACACATCGCCAAGAGGACATACTGTTGGCACATAAGCACATGAAAAGACCTTCAACATGACTGGCTATTGAGGAAATGCCAATGAAAACTACAAGACACCTCTTCTCACCTATAAGAAGTGTTTATTAAAAAAAAATTGACATTGCCAAGTGCTGGAGAGGATGTGGAGCAACTGAAACACTCATAAATTACTCTAACAAATATTTCACAGCCACTCTGATAAACCATTTAGCAGTTTCTTATAAAGTAAAACAGATCCTTATCATATGAACTAGAAATGCCATTGGTGTTTTTCTCCCTACAGGAGTGGAAATTTATGTTCACACAAAAACCTGTGCGTAAGTATTTACAGAAGTTGTATTCCTAATGGTCAAACCAGAACCAGCCTACATGCCCTTCAGCAGAGGTCAATGGAAAAAATAATTCTGGTTTATTCATTAAATGGATATGACTCAGATTAGAAAGAATAGATATACACCAGTATACTCAAGACACTTTGCTGAGTGAAAGAGGCCAGTCTCAAAAGATGACGTACTGTATGATTCTACTGATAATGATATTCTGGAAATTGCAAAATGACAGAGAAAAGAGTAGTTTCCAGGGGTTAGTGTTAGTGAAGACTATGTCTACAAAGGGGCAGCAGAAGGAACGTTTGGGGGGGTGATAGAACTCTTCTGTACCTTAAATGTAGTAGTGCTTAGATAACTCCATACATGTGTTAACATTCACAGAACTGCACACCAACATAAAGCTAACTGTATAGTAAATTAACTTTAAAAGGAAAAAAGACTACCAATCAGGGAAAACTATAGTTAGCTATTACCTTCTGAGACACATTTATGCATTCACCACATAATCCTAAATACATACATATATTTTTATTTGTTTTATTTTTAACTGACCAGTAACATTATACTTTTGAGATTTTTATAGGATTCCCTTCTCTCAGAACTAGAAGTTCTTCAGTACCTTGGATCAGGGTGTTCTCCTTTAAAGATCTTTTTTGTTACATAAATTGTATTCTACTTGGAGTTAGGTAAATGCACTGAAACCAGGCAGAGTCAAAACCCCCACAGGGCAGGAGCAGTACGAGAGCTTCCAGAGTAATGTATTATGAGCTCTCTGAGAGATCTAGTAGATACTGTTGGTGCCATACTCAGCGTCCTGTCCTCATTTCTGCCTTCTCGGAATCCTAATTTTGTTTAGGCAACTACTCAAAACTCTTTCAAAACCTTGTTAGAGGGTATGTAAACAAAAAACTTCCAATATTTAAATTGACTTCTAAAATCTGTCAATATGTGTTTAAATAGCAACAGAGAATGAATTTTCCAGCATGTTGCAAATATTGACATCTTCAAATAAAACCATTAGATCCCTTTTAAAATCCACTTGATGGGATTTAATACAGAGACTTGGGCTTCATCATCATCTAATTTACAAAAATACCTGAACAATCTCATTTTGTGTAATACGCAGAAGTTTTATACCATTGATTTATTTCCTTGAAATCATTTTTCCTTTCCATTTCTACCAAACAACTTTATCCTAATATATTGACTTACAGATCTCGTCTAATGCTCATAACTTTGGCATTTTCCTACAATGTGGACATATATAAATGAGTCCCAGTCTCCCAGATTTTTAATTTCAGGCTGGGAACATGGTAAGTTCACAGTAGGCACAAAATAAAATGTTCACTGATCATTCTTTCAACATTAATATTGTATTTACCAAAATATAAACACATTCCCATTTTAAGGTTCAGAAACAGGACTTGTCAACCAGTCCCAGAAAAAGTGTATCTAAGAATCTCATCAGCAATGAGAAAGAAACCCCCAGGAGATGAGCTGGATATAGGATAAGCACAGGTAATTCTTAGAATACGGAAACTCACAGGATATTAGGGTAATAAAGAATGTAAATCCAAACATTTAAGAAAGAAACCGTAACAATCAAATGCAAACTTTTTTTTGAGTAGAGAAATTCTTCCCACTTTGTTTTCTGAGGCCAGAGAAAGCCTGAAAACCTGACAAAGACATTACAAGAAAGGAAAATTATAATATTGTTCATAAGCACAGGCATAAAAATTCTAAACAAAAATAAACAAATTGACTCCAGCAATTTACAAAAATATAGTATGTAGGAGGGAAATTTTCTGACCCCCCCCCAAAAAAACCTAGATTAAATTGAGAAAAGCCTACAAATTTTATTTCAATGTTGTTAAGTGTTTTATGTGGCAAAAAGATGAAACAGAGATTCTTCACAGAAAGAAAACAAAACCCCCTAGGTGTGGAGGCTTTTATGTCATTCTAACAAAGGACAGTAACAAGAGAGAGATAACAAGACAAAGGAAAAGGGCTTCTGTACTTTTTAGGGGTGGTAAATTGTGGGAAGGTAAACTTTTGGGGGACACTAATGGTAGATAGGGTTATTTAGTAAGACTTGTTCATGTAGATGTTTCTTAGGGCCAATTCATTTCAGATGATAAGCTGTTCTTCCCTTCCTGGTACAGGAAAGATCGGGGGGCGTGGGGGACCTTTCTAAGGGGGACCGATATCCCTTTTGGTTTTCAGGCAGGTAGGGGGAGGGCAGGGGACTCACTCTGTGCATGCTTTCTCTCAGTTGCCAATGTGACTCATTCTGGGATGGCACATTCCAATACCCTATAGATCATGATCAAGGGGGCTCATCACTGGAATGCAAGGTTACTTTACTTCTTGGAAACCAATCAACATAAATAACCACATCTGCATAATAAAGAAGAAAACTATATAATCTCAACAGAGGCAGAAATGGCCTTTGATAAAACTTAACACCTGTTCAGGATTAAGGATAAAAGTTCATAGCAAATTAGCAATAAAAAGAAAGTTCATTAATCTTTCAAAAGGTATCTACAATATATCTAAAGGCAACTACATACTGAGCAGTAAAATACAAAAGTATCTCTCCTAGAAATCAGGAACAAGAAAATGGGGTCCATTATTTCCACATCTCTTGACATTGTACAAGAGGTTCCTAGCAATACTATGAAACCAGAAGGATAAAAAGATTAGAAAGTTAGAAGAAACATTGCAGTTCCTTACATATGATTTGATTGTATACATTAAAAACTTCTATCAGTAATAAGTGAATTTATCAAAGCTGCTGATTCAAGCTCAGTAACAAAAGTGAATGTGTGTGTGTGTGTGTGTACATGCTCCAAATAAATAGAAAATGAGATTTTAAAGTATCCTATAAAATATTAGTTAAAAACATCAAACACATATGAATAGGTCTAATTATAGAGATGAAAGGCCTCTGGAGTGAAAAGTAACAATGTTGACAGAAATTTTAAAAGTCCTAAATAAGTGGGAAAATATTCCATATTAATGGATTCAAATTCTCAATATGGACTGGAAGATGTCAATTCTCCCCATGTTGGTGTGTAGATGAAATACAGTCTCAATCAGAAGTCCATCAAGGCTTGAGTGTGTGTGTCTGCATGTGTAAATTGAAGAGCTGATTCTAAAACATTTATGTTGAAATGCAAAGGATGATGAAAACAATCTTGAAGAAAAAAAAAAGCTAAAGGACTTCCATTCCCAAGTATTCCATACTATTATAAAGCTACAATAATTAAGACAGTGTCATGTTGGTGCAAGAACAGAATAGAAAGTCAGAATCAGATCCACATATACATATGGCCACCTGCCTTAAGATCAAAGCATCAGTGCCTATAGACATACTATGATTCCATGTACAAAAATTGCAAGAAAAAAAATGGCAAGAACAGGAAAAACGAATCTTGGATGATAGAAGTCAGAATAGAGGTTACTCCCTGGGGGAGGGGGAGGTATGACTGGAAAGGAATCATCTGCATGCTAACATAGAATGCTAACATTCTGTGTCTCTTTCCAGATTATGGCTACCCGGTCTATATGTATTTAAAACTCTTGTAAATCGTATGCCTAATATTTGTGTCCTTACCATATATGTTCATAGCACAACACAAAAATTTTAGGAATGTAAAACAAAGTCTGACTCCATTTTTTTTTTTTTAAAGATTGTATTTATTTGACAGAGAGAAATCACAAGTAGACGGAGAGGCAGGCAGAGAGAGAGGGGGAAGCAGGCTCCCCGCTGAGCAGAGAGCCCGATGCGGGACTCGATCCCAGGACCCTGAGATCATGACCTGAGCCGAAGGCAGCGGCTTAACCCACTGAGCCACCCAGGCACCCCCTGACTCCATTTTTTGATGTTTGACAGCTGATAGTTTGTCTTCCCTTCTGCCTCCATATGCCCTCTACCTGGCCAAGCTGATCAGAAAGCTTGGGTTATTCCCTATGTTGGCCCTGAGAGGAAGTTCAAACCGCCCAAGCCCCTGCCCACACACAGAGATCCTTCACTTATCCCCACCCCCTAACCACAGAGGAAACCCCAGCCAGTCTCCTTTCCTGGTTCTTTAAAGGAGACAAGTCACTTTCAGACCTGCTTTGGAGCTCTCCTGCTGTTGCCACGAAGTCTCTTTATGTGAATAATAAAACTTTTCATAATTTCTTGGTATGTGTTATGGCATTATCAGTCTCAATATCCAAACCAGATTTTGACTTGGAAAATTCATCCCCCTTCTACAAATGAAAAACAGAAGGAAAGTGATTTTGCTTTGGTTTTGTGTTCTGTTTTCTGCTAAAGCCTCAGCTACTCTAAGGATGCTTTGCACACGGCTTCTCCACAAATATGTGTCGAATTAATTGTTACTTGATAACTACAAGGTTAGAAAATAAATAATGTGAATTGGGAGAAGGATGGATGAGCGATTGTCCACAGAAACCTCTCTGTGTGTCTCCAAACCAAATAAACAAGTAAATAAAGATTTTCAAATCAGGCATGTGCCATGGGAGGTACCAGCTATAGTAGAACGACATCCATGGTAAAATGAATCTACTCAGTTATGAAAAAAAGAAGCCAGCTGGTAAATGAATAAAAATTATACAAGTTCTGGGGTAAAAATGTCCGGAATTTCACTTCTCATTATGTGAAACAGGAGGCAAAGAGGTCTGTCTCTGTGGAAATACTCCACCCTGCAGTGGGCACAGCGTGGCTCTTGCTTTAAGAAAATTTAAAAAATAAAAACAAAAAAACCCTCAAAATCCCTGCTTCTCTGTAGCCATTCTCAGTGCCTTAGCCACAAGATGTTTTGTCCGGGGTCAGCTCAGTACTACGTTGTAAAAGAGGACTGGAACCCAAGAATATCTCTGATTGGAAATAACTTGTCAGAAAGAGTGGGCTCCTCTGGGTTCCCCAGCGAAGCACAAGTAGTGTAGAGTCAAGCTTCTCTGGAGAAGATTCTTTGGTGAGCTCCAGGATTCAGCAACACAGCCTTTCCCAGGTTCCACTGCACTTCCTTCCCTATGGATAGAGCCCCAAGGTAAGCAAGCCTTTGTTTCAGAAATGTTTAGCCTTCCCCCTTGGCGTCAGGTGGCATGTCTGTAATTTCAAATGCATATCTGATGTGCTGGCGCTGGGCCTTAGGGAAGGTCCAGAGCCCCTGGGTTCCAGCTGTCTATGAGCAGACACGGAGGTCTTAGCAACTGATTTCATGTCTGGGTCTTTGTCTTTCTGCATAAGAAGTAAAGTCTGGGGGCGCCTGGGTGGCTCAGTGGGTTAAGCCGCTGCCTTTGGCTCAGGTCATGATCTCAGGGTCCTGGGATCGAGTCCCGCATCGGGCTCTCTGCTCAGCAGGGAGCCTGCTTCCCTCTCTCTCTCTGCCTGCCGCTCTGTCTATTTGTGATTTCTGTCAAATAAATAAATAAAATCTTTAAAAAAAAAAAAAAAAGAAGTAAAGTCTGTGCATATGGAATGAAAATGCTCAACTCACTGAGAGGGGTCCTTAGGATGTCCACCAAATGAGGTCCATAAGGGACAACTCCCAAGCAGTCCTTTTGGGCCAGGTTCACAAGCATGGGCTCTTTTTCACAGGCAAGAAGTTAAGGTAAGAATTTTTAGAACCATAGGAAGGCAGGAGTTCTACTTTCGGCCCCCATCTCAAGCGGACAGAAAACGTAGAAAAGACTTGGGAACCATGGAGGATCGTGCAGGAAGAAAGCCGCACACAGGCTCCCCAAATGCAAACCATTCCCCTCGCAGCTTTAAATCTTTACCATTTTATGCTGCAGGGTGCAATGAAACTCTACAGATGCTAGCCTTGAATGTGACGAAGACGCAGGATTTGGGGGAGGGCATTATGCAAATAAGGCTATACCAAAATTGTGCTTTCCAAAAATAAATAAAACAAAAGCATTTCCAAGGATCCTGTCAGTTAATAGCCACTAATGAAAGCTCAGGGTGCCGTCAGGGCCACTTTGGAAATGGGGCTTCTGAGATACAAGGTTACTAGCGGTGCCCCGTTCTGTGGAAGGGGTTGCAATTATCTGAACTAATGTCTTCTTCATTAACTCTTAACTACCCTACTGGAAAATGAGGGTTGGATCTTAATTGCTAGCTAGCATCCACTAAGCCCTTAGAGAGCTATTTTAGTCACTGTGTTGAATGTTTTCTATGCTTTACCTTAGCTAAACCCTACAGCCAACCTGTGAAGTTGAAACGGAGGCACAGAGAGGTTAAGAGACCGAGCTAAATAAGGTGTGAAGCTGGGAACTGAACACAGATGCACCCTCTGGACCACTACTCTCTCTGCCTCTGTTGTCACAATGCATATTGGAATTCAGTTGTAAAGGTGGGAAAATTCAACCCAAAACTACCTAAGCACGAACAACTGCATTTTGCTTCTTGTTTCAGCATCTCACATAACCCTCTTCGGGCCTTTTCCCCTTGCCTATGGGAAAGGTCAATATTATAACTGACCCATGGAGAAAAGCGAAAATGACCTGATGCCCCAGTCTGAAACCGTACCCTCGGCGATTAGCAGTGTCTAAAGGCACAGGTTGAAACGACGGCCATACTTGCCAAGAATGTGCCATCCTTGATCTAATCTAACTCCATTATTCTACAAACAATAGAATTGAGACCCAAAGAGAAAAAATGAACTGCGTGAGGCCACAAGCCAAACCCAATCAGAACTCGGGCTTTCTTGATTCTAAATTTGCCGCCTTTCCCGGACAGTCCTACAGCCTTCTGCTTGCCAAGCAACATCCTAACCCCCTTCCCTATTTAACAGTATTGTTGTGAATAACCAACATGGTAACAGTCATGAAATATCATTGAAATCTATCAAAGGCTGATTTTTGAGCAGGGGTTATAAAGATCAGCAACAGCAGCCAGAAACCGTTCCTTACCTGCAAGTCTTATCTTTTGGAAAGGTTCTTTTTAAGGGGATTATATAGGACACTTCTCCAGTAAACTTCTTAGGCCTTCACCACCACAAAGACCTCTGCTAATTCTTCTTACTGAGGCACCACTTAAGAGTCATGTGAACACTTACATGCCCACTTAGTGATGGCTGTCTAGTGGCCAAAAGTAGTTAATGCAGCTCCCTGAGGTGCCTAAAATGACCCCCAGGAAACAGTTTTAACACTAGGAAAATCACCCTCACTCATGTAACTATCTAGCAATTTGAGGAAAGAAATCCATCAACTCTTCAGGGTACCATGATCATTTTTGTAATTTACCATTCAGGGCAAAAACTAGCCTGTGAATGCACCAAAAATGAGCCTAATTTTGTTTTGTGCCCCTTCTCTCCCTGCATCATCTCTAAGTCCAATTTGGCAAAAAGCATCATCTGAATGCAAGCATTGCTAAGAAAAGAACAGACGGACACAAAGAAGAGAGAGACAGATGTACCTTTGGATGGAAGTTAGGTGTGGAACTTCACGCCACCAAAAATAAACAGTAATTTTGACACCAAAATTAGTCATTTAGAAGGGCATCCAAGGAATATTCAGTGAACTCAAAACTTCCAAAGATGTTGGAGAAATTGCTCACATAGAACTCCCCTCCTTCACACATTTAGCTTGGATTTGTTATAACTATTAAAGGACTTTTATCTGGTTTTCTGCTTCACTAGCTGAGCAGGCCAATGGTGACACCAAAAGCCTTACTTTTTTCTTTTTCAAGACAGATTTGATACCTCAATGAGGTTAGTTTTGTGCATAACACAAGATCCTAGATACAGTTCATGTCCAGTAATTATTTGTATGATACAAACTAACAGTAGCCCTGTGTTTAGCCCACTAAGTCCTTAATACACTACCTACATGCTTGCCCACACTGTTTTCACTCATTCACAGTGCCTAATCCACACGTGCTTCTAAGGATTGCCTTCCTCTTACAGAGAGCAAACGGGGGTCCCTGAGCCCAGATCACAGCACTGGTATGTGAGGAAGCCAGGACTCCAAACCAGCCTCTCTGGTTCCAGGACCTCCTAAGCACCACGCAGCTTTTTATGAGTTTGATAAAATCTGACATTCCAGCCATTGAATATTTGGAGAAGATTGCATGTGAGTTGTGTCCAATCATGAGATACGATGACCTGATGTAATGTGGCCAGTGTACAATGTGTTTTAGCTTTGACCTTTCAAGCTGGCTTCACAAAGGATTATACTGTTCTTGAAATGTCATTTCTGATCCATTATTTAGGTGTCCAGGAGGGCTTGTGCCTCTGACATCCTTCTGTCCTTTTGGATTATTTGCTATTCAGTTTCCAAACTGGAAAAGAGACCGGTAAGGGGAGGGAAGAGTGAAATGGGAGAGAAAATTGGAGATAGAGGTTGGGTAAGTGGTGTTGCTACGTACACCTGCTCCATGACCATGAAGTCATGCCCTGCTATATCATAAGGAGGGGGAAAAAAAAAAAACACTCTAAGTGAGCTTTTCCTCATAAGATTCTTCATCATTAACATGAAGACAACAAGGGGAAAGGCTGAAGGAATCTTCCTTTTGAAAATGTGTTCCCTGGACAACATCATTCATCTCTTACCCTTTATCTATCTGCAAATCCTTGGTGGAATCTGCTTCCTGCCTCAGAACTCAGCACAAGCCTAGCATCCTATCACAGACGGATTAAAGCCTCACTGAAAAATAATAGTGGAGATGAGAGGAAGTTCCCTTGGTCCTTGTTCTAGCTTTTGGGTCCCTCATCAAAGAACTGCATAGGCTTTGACAAGTTAAACAAAACAACAACAACAACAATAAGAAAAAGCATTAGTCTGGCTCTAGAAAGTCATCTTTGGAATGAGAAGAATTTTGGAATGAGAATCTTTGGAATGAGAAGAATTTTCTCTACGTGCTCTGTTCCCTTTTTGCTCGCCTTCTGCTATAACCATGTGAGCTGGAATGATCAAGCTGGAGAGAATTACAAGTCACCACTCAGCCCTACTATTCATACCGACGCAGGGGGTTTCCCTCCATTTCATCAACAACGAAATGCTGTACACTAATTAATTGAGCATGAGGACAGTTTTGCTGCTTTGCATGAGGGGTAAGGCATCTACTTTTCAACCATGCTCAGATTGGTCAACCAGTGAATACATTTACCAGAGACTGGAAGGATGGAATGGAAGGTGTCAGTTACTCAACAGCCAACTCATGAAAACAGATGTTTATATCCTCCAAATTAATAGGTATTGAGGATGTTTGATCCAGTATCAGAGGTAGGAATCAAGGACCCCATGACCAACTCAATACCAGGGATACCTGATTCCAGATGTTTTAAGAAGAGTCCATTAGAATTAACAGTACCATCTTCTGCAAATGCTATTGGGTGGTATAATTCTGAAGATCGTGTTAACAATTCTTTGTTAGGGATCATATAAGAGCTGGTTCTGTCTCCAGAGGATGTTGACATGGCCTCTGTTCCAGAAGAAAAGAAAAAATATATATATCCTATACACTTGGATTTCCAACATTCTCAGAGCTACCATTGGTCAAGCTAAAACAGATCAGAGTGGAAATCATGGGAGCCCATCCTGAAGTTGTTGGACATCTCTGTCCTGGTCAGCAGAGGCCTTACCAGTGTGGCTGGAAATGAATACAACTTAAAGGTGATAATGAATATTTATCCCAGCACGTGATGTTGAGCCTCACACTTGCAACATGTTCCCCCTAAATTATCCAAGCTTCAAAGACATATAACTACTCATTCCAAAATCAAGTGCTATTTCAGCTCCATCCAAGACCAGTCTTAAGGTGCAATGCCCAATCACCACCACCACCTTTGGGAAACACTTCCCTTTCTTTAACCTCTCCCTGATCAAGCCTGTGGTTTGGTCACTAAGGCCCGTGAATGCTTGAATGGGATGCTCAGACATAGGGCACACCTCATAAGAGCCCCAGCAGTGTAGTACAAGGAAGCCACCATCACTCTATCGGAATTTTTCAACTTGCTACACGTAAGCAAGAGAGTTTGAAAAAGCATCCCTGTCAGGTGAATTGAAGCATCTCTTAAAAGGGAGACCCGTGGTCCATACAATCAAACAAAAATGATGCAAGGTTTCAGACCAAGGGGATTCCCATGATATGAACCCCATGAAATCCACTGCTGGAATCACTTCATTTACAGAAGGTCAGCATTCCCTCCCAAGTTCCTCTGAACAGAATCTGTGTTGGTCCCTGCCTTTGGTCTTGAAGTGGCTGGGTCTCCTTCATGCGGTCTCACCAGAACTGGGGGAAATCATCACATATGACTCATAATTTTTTCAAATTCACCTTTTTGTTTTCTTTTTTGTGTATTATCTACACAGATATGAAGAAAAGGGCTGGAAGCCGCTACTTGTCTCAGGGCTGACACTTGGCCTTTCTGCCTTCTTGCTCCACTAAAACATTTCCAAGGAAAATTTCCACCTTTCAAGCCTTAGCTGGAAATCAGCAACCAAATGTCTTTGGGGGATATCAAATGCTAGGGTTTGGCAAAAACCTTTTGCATGTCTGGTCAATTTGTTTTGTGTGGGAAGGACATTTAATCGATATCTGTCTGATTCGCTTACACATGTATCATCCAAAAGTCATCTTGAAAGAACCATTTCGCTCCCAGGGAACTTTTATACATCTGTTTCTGAAGATATATAAGAGATATTGTAAATTTTCTTATATCAAGAGAACAACCATTCAAATCCCTCACACAGCCAGAGCTTAAGGAAATGAGAGATTTAGGACTGCTCTAAACATATAACATCATACAAATTCTCCCATTGCTCCTTAGTGCATAAATGATGATTCCATCTCTTTATTTTTATATAGAACAAAAGGCAACTATTAGACAAAAGTGATGGTACTGACCAATTCCTAACCAACAGATGTCCCCAAATCCCTGAAATATAAAACTTTATATAGTCCCTCATATCAAGAAGGGGTCAGCCCAGATTATATATAGACAGAAATAATCCCATTTTATTCCCCAAGGAAACCATATTTTCAAAATTCCACAATTGTGGCATAACATTCGGGCCCCATCTTAGTCGATAAACATATTTCTTCCATGAAAAACCTACTTAAGCACCATGTATCAAATGAGAAGTATTAAAACTTAGAGTAAGAAAGAACATAACATTCAATTTGCCTTTCTCTGTGGGGGTTTTTCTGTTTGTTTTTTTGTTTTTTGGGTTTTTTTTTTTTTGGTCATTGGTATTCAGCAATATATTAAGATTTCTCATAAAATAACAACAAATATTTTATATTTATTATATTTTATATTTATATTATTTATAATATAAATAATATAAATATATAAATATAAATTATAAATTATAAATAATATAAATATTATATTTACATTATAAATTAAACCAATCATGCAATGTATGAACCCTTACCTCCATTACCCTATCTACTTTTGACATCTACTTTCTGAAATATATCCAATTATCACTCCCACTTAACAAAGAAGAAAACTCAGGTATTCACCCTGCCTGTAAGTGGGAACAACAGGATTCAAATCTATTCTGTCTGACACCACAGCCTGGCTCTTTACACTAGTCTGCCTCCAAGGAAAACAATAACACAAACATGTTTCAAAAACTTCGGGAAATAGGAAATAAAAAAACAAGCCATTAATCCACGCTAACACAACATGTTGCAGCATTTTGTGATTTTCTTCATGAAGCGCTCTCCTTACCTGTATGATAATGAGTATTTTCCTTTTTTCAATTAACATTGCATCAAATATTTTCCATGTTACCATAGAAACTTCATGATATTAACTTTTTTTTCTTTATTGGCTGCAGAACATTTCACTGGGTAGACAGACCATAGTTTATTTAACTACTATCCACTTGATGCAGCAACTAGGTTGTTTCAATGTTTCATCTAATATTAACTATCATTGAACATCTTTGTGTACAACATTCTTTCTTAGAATATGCTTAGAATTGACGGTCAGAAATGAAATCACACGGTCAGAAATGAAATCACTCTATCAAGGAGCATGGATCTTTTAATAGCTCTTACTAAACCACTACATTCCTTTCCAAAAATTTAGACCAATATCTGTGACTGCCTTTTTTATCCTCAGTAGGATCAGGCATTATATTTTTATATGTTTGTGTTGAAGCAACAACCAAAAGCAAAAATGGGGATTCAGTGGTGTGTACAATTGCATTTCTATGGTCACTCATGAGATCAAAGTTTTTCCATGCTTAAATTATTAGATAGATATTGATACTCTCATTTATCAGATGAGGAAAGAGAGGCTTAACATAAATGACACAACTGCCACTAAAATTAGTTCTAGAATCAGTTTTTCCAGTAGTATTTGTTTGTCAAATAAATTTTTTAAAAAGAGTAAATGAAAAAAAAAAAAGAATGGGGTACCTGGGTGGTTCAGTCAGTGAAGCATCTGCCTTTGACTCAGGTCATGATGACAACAACCTGGGATTGAGCCCCATGTCAGGCTCCTTGTGTGGTGGGCACCCTGCTTCTCCTTCTCCCTCCGCTCCCCCTGCTTGTGCTCACAGGCGCTCTCTCTCTCTCTCTCTCTCTCTGACAAATAAATAAATAAAATCTAAAAAAAAAAAAAATGAGCATCTCATTCCAAGTTTCCTGCCACTAAGCATAGTGCTTTCCTTATCCGGCTCTTGTTCTCTTAAATTTTAAATTATTTTTTCCAAACCTGCCATAATCAAGGAAGAGTATGGTGAGTTACCCACCCCCGTGCTGTGGAGCAGTAGTACATCTGACATCATAAACAGAATACTGGAATTATCCAAAGAGACTGGGCTTAGTCTGGTTCTTACTCTGACTGTACTCAGCTGTGTGACTCTGGACCAGGCATGTGTCACATTTTCCTCGACTATGGAAAATGACTGAATGATCTCTCAGATCTTTGCCATTTTCAGCTTATTATGGCTATAAAACAGAGAGCCACACTGGACATCAAAACAGATCATCATTCCTCACTTCTATCTGAATAACACAAAGTCACACCACAGAAAAATAAGACATAAAATGTGTTTTAAACCCACAATGCCTTTTCCGCCAGCTCTTCATGGCGATTGGAATGCTTCCACCAATCACGAATACAAAAGGAGACATACTGAGCCACTTCTGAGCCCAGGAACACTGCTTTCTATGGCTTCACATGGTCAGAGGATGGATTAGAATATGACCTAACAGCATACAGACCTGGGTCGGATGGACGTAGGTTTGAACCCAAACTCTGTCTCTTCCTTGTGGTAAGACCCTGGGAAAGTTACCATCCAACTGAGGCTTAGTTCAGGGTCAGGTAGGTCCAAGTCCCAATATCCATGCCATATGGGTAAGAATTCTATCTCCTTATGGAGTGTTTTTAAGCATTCAAGGTAATAACACTTCATAAAGTTCTTGCCACAGGCCATGCACTGTGAAACATGTTCCATAAAGGTCACCAATGGCCACCATTAATTAGTAAACTAGGAGATATTCCTCAGAACCACAAGAGGGAAAGTGACAAATGAACAATTCAGAGGTGACTTGGCTGTCCGCTCACCCAACAAACTCCTTCGGCCAGTTAGAAGCAGCCTGACTTCTCCTTGCAGGGAATGACCTCTGAGGAACTCAGGCCTCTATAGTCACCAAAGCATTGCTCTGGGGCACATTTTCTGGGGCTGAGTTAGTGTCCTCACTCATACAACAAACATTTCGTGGTGCTAATGGAAATTTAATCAATGTGGCCTTTGGGACTTAAACTAAGACCTGAGTCCTGGACCTGATCTCAGCTCATTATCTCAGACTCCAACTGGCTCTCTGAACTCTTATTACCCTGATCCTTCTACTTAGGCTCCAGAAAGTGGTTGAAGGTGCTTTCAAAGGAAACTGCTAGAAGCTGATTCTGGAAACCCTTGGCATAATTAAGCACCAGAGATTCACTGAGAACCAGAAGAGCTCCAGGTCACAAATTGCCACAGTGACTGTTTACACAGCTATTTCACAGAATATTCATCTCTATTCCACAGAGGCAGAAGTATCCCTTTGTTAGCAAACATGCCTGCCTTCATTGCATGGCCAAATTATTTCTTTGGATAATTGGCAGTCAGAGAATTAGAGAGAAGAAACTTGGAGGTGTGTGCTGATTAATGATTAGCTACAGAGAACAGAAGGTCTTCTACTCAGTGGCAGAGGGCACAGGGGGATAATAGCAAGAAAAGCCCCCTTCAGTCTCACTGAATCATAGACGGTTGCAAAGGGACTCAGCTGTAAGGGTTTTTGTTGTCATTGTTTGGGTTTGGTCTAATTTGGTTTAGATAGATAAGAGCTTGGTTTTGACTTCTTACTTGTTCTATCGTTGCCTATATGTAAGTAGAGAGTCTGCTTCAATTAGTTTCCCTCCCACCTGCCTTTCTTCTACCGCAGACTGAGCACCCATGTTTTGGACCCTGGGCCAAGCACTTGTTCATATTTACTCTCAACGTCTTCTTTCCAGAGTGTGTTCAGCACAATATTACCTGCCTCCCAAGGTAGTGGTGAGGTTCGAGTGACTCACCAAAGGATGTGAACTAGAAGGGCCAGAGTCAGGGTTCCTATCTATAGCCTCTTCTCTCAAACATCAGAAGGTGGATGCCCTTGTAAGAATAGGAAAGGAACAAGAAGAACACTGTTCCTAACTGCATCTATCCAACAGGACTTTACCTCTGAGTGTAGTTAAGCAAGAGCTTCTGCAAAGTCAGGAGTCAGATTGTGTGAGAATGAGATAATGTCCCAGAAGTCCAGATGGTGAGAGGTGAAATGTCCACTTTTGTGTCCCTCACAACGGCCAGCACAGAGTCTAGGCACAAGCATCATATGTCAGGGCAGACTAATTAGCAATGACTGCCTGAAATCCTATCTTGAGAAGGATTCTGGAGCCCCTGAATCATTCTGTGGAGAAGGGTTCGGTGATCGTTTATTGATATCTACTATGAAAAACAGGCCAAGGGAGAGAGGCTAGAACCAAGTATGTCATCTATTTGCCATCTCCAGAAATCATAACTATATTATGTTCCTAAGAAGACCTTGAGACTCCCACTTAGATAATTTCTAGAGAGATAATTTATAGCATAGCGACTACAGGTATACAATACCATATTACATATTTGAAAGTTACAGTACACTGGAAAGTAGTACAATGCTGAATGTCAATTCTAGCTCAAAAAAACTTGAAAAAAAATCAATTAATTAAAAACAACAACAACAACAAGAAAAAGGCCTTTAGGTACTATTAAGAATGGTGAGAAAGGGAAATTCCTCCTTTACCTGTTCATAAACACAACTTCTCTGTTAAACACTGTCCCACTTCTTAACACATAGTTCATTGGTCTAGTGCCTTAGATCAGTCTCCCCCTCTCTGGCTTTTAGCAACTTTTTCAGGAATTTCACGCAGGGCAATTCTTTCCTCCAGCTGAATTGCCAGAAAGTTGCTTGCAAAGCAGAGAACAATCTGAGGAAGTGGGGAAGAAGAGAATCATTTCCCAAGTGTTACACACAAAACTATGACATGATTTTTATAGTCAACTGTTGAAAGATTTTTGGATTATAGCAACACAAAGAGTTGCCCCTTAAGCCAAAAACAAATGGACTGCATTTCCTTGTTCCTCTGTAGACATGATGCCGACTTGAATTCATTCAACAAACATATACTGAACTCCCGTGGTTGTCCAATATTGGTCTAGGAGCTGAAGACATGGATGGATACTGACAGTCTCTTTTCAGTCACCTTGTGAGAAGGTAGATAGCAAAGAGTAAACCAAAGTCAGTGAGGTAAATAGATGCTCGGTGGGGTCTGTCCCTCTTAGAATAGTGAGGAGAAGGCAACCTACTCTGATCTGATGAAGAGAGCCAGAGAAGGATTTACAGGGAAAGGGGTCATAGACCCATGGAACTAGGTCTAAAAGAGACACAGGAATTTTCCAGATGAAGAGGAAGGATGAACATACTGAGAGGAAGAAACAGCATGTACAGAAGCAAGGAGGAATGAAAGGACAGAGGGAAAAAGAGCTTGTTTTGGCTGCTATTTATTTTCTCCTCTAGGGAAGGGATGTGGCTGGGAACCAGATTGGGCCAACTTGTGATGGGCACTTCATAATCAGTAGGCAAGATATAACTGTCCTTGCTAGAGTTCTGGTACGTCCTCTGGTTTTATGCCCGACCATTTTACTTTAAATACCTGTAAAAAAAATTTTGAGAAGATAAAATTTACCAGGACCCCATTGAAGGACATCAGGGCCATTGTCCAGAAGAAATTCCTTGGCAAACTGCTTTTAGATGAAGCTAAGGTCCTAAAAAGCTCAGTGAGTGGGGACATTCAGTTTCAAGAGAATGGGGAGTCTTCTGCCCTACAGAAGAAAGAAGGGGAAAGAACGGGAGAGAAAGAGGCAGTAGAATATAGGTAGCCAGGTGCTCTGGGAGGAGACCCCTCCCTGTTTCCCATCAGCAAAGTGTTTCAAAAAACTAAAATAAAGATAGAGATAAATCCTGATAATCAGAACAGATTCCTTGGAGGAGTTGAGCTCGGTGTTGCGGCAAAGAGATTGGCAGAGGAACGGCCCATAGGTGGAGATAGAGAGAAGCATGAGAAAGCAGGAGAAGCCAGATGCCCCAGAGGCTGTGGAATTTCACCAGATCTCAAAGGGGCAAGAGACCTCAGCTGACATCTGAGTTATAGGTCCTATCCTCTGAAGCGTGGAAAATGCAAGCGGGGAGGAAGCAGGATGTTCTTCCTGCCAGCATCCCTCTTTCTGTCTGAAACCTCCTAAAAGGTCAACTGCTGTGGTGGAACAGGCATCAACCGATGTCTTAAAGCAGCTGAGAGACATCGTCTCCCTCCCTCTGCATAGACAGTGACTACTAGGGGCGTCAGACATGAGCAACAGTGACCACCTGGGCAGTGTCCCCGAAGAGGTATGTGTGACCCAATAAACAGCACATCACAGAGCGGAGATTCATGCCACACTTCCTGGAGACTGAGCTACAGGAGGCCTGGCCCCAGAGATACCCGTTTTCTATTCTAAAGAACTGGGTTTCTATGACCGTCCCCCTCCACCAGCGCTAACTGTAAGAACAAGTTCATTAAAAATCCATGAAACGAACAGCCACAAAGACTGTTGTGATTAAAAGGTCCGCTGAGCTCTCTTGCTGGTTGGCACTGGGACCCGCCAAGAAGGAGGCAGAATCCAGAGTAATGAGGATTTTTAAAGCCCTTTGCAAATTGCCTCAGATCAAAATACTTTATTATCATAATCATTCCCATTGCCAATTTGGAAATGACGATCTGGAACGACAAAGTGCTCTTTAAATGTTTAAAAAACAAAAATCACAAAGAGGAGGTGCTTGGCAGAAATCTGCGTTCTGCTTAAAGCCATCAGTCATATTTAGACTTTGCCTTCCAGAACGTCTACGGGGTGTTCGGTTTTATCCTACTGCCAGAAGCTACATATCTTTCTTTCTTCCGTTTTTCTTCCTTCTTTGGCAGCATTCCTAGAGGACTGCTCATTCCCAAGTTCAGAGGCCCTTCTCGGTTGTTCACTGTCACGTGGTCTTAAACGCAAAGATCGGCTGCTCTGCCGTCTCCGGGCTCTTCCCTCCTTCTCACAGACCAGCTGAACCCACGCGAAGGCCGGCCACCGCTGGAGCTCTCGCGTTGCCGCTTCTCTGGGCTGCTCCAGGATGAGGGCCCGGGCTGTTGCCCTGCTGCACCCCCAGCGCCCTGCCCTGAGGGGTAGACCCAGTGAACAGGCGTCTTCCTATTCTCACATCTGACCTGTACCTTCCTGACTCTCCCCACCACCCGCTGGGGCTGTGGCAGCCGTCTTCGCTTTGCTTCCCCACCTGACCCCTCCCTTATAACCCTCTACCCTTCATCCCACGCTGGGGCGGCCAGACTCATCCTGCCACACTGTTATCCTGTGCTCAGAGACTTTGGGTGGCCTCGTCCAGGAGAACCGGTGAGATTATATGGAAGGAAAGAAATCCTCCCTACAAAGAGCTCTCTTTTATGGAATGAAGACCCCTGTAAGTGACTTCAAGTGAGCAATGTGGTCCCCTAAGGGACATAACTGAGGTGGAAACTGCAATCTTTTTCCACTTCTGTTTTACCAGGTACAATCATGATCACAGAAAGCAAGAAGATCTAATGCGAGCCATGGAAGAGAGTCCCAGAGGCTGTGAGGAGGAGGAAAGAGCGAGAAATACGGTGGTTGGTGGAAAGAACGATCAGGAGGAGGGAACACATCAGAAGGTCTACGGGGAGTTTTATTAGGATTCTGCTCTGGGGTGGGCAGCATGATCCCTCTTCCAGATGTCCTCAAAATTCGTGGTGAAATCTCCATTTCTCACTCAGTCCTGTGGAGGTAGCAGCCCAAGACCTCCAGGCAGGAACAGGATGAGGAGGGACACTCCCATCCTCAAGGGAGGGTCTGCCCCACCTGGATTCTATATGCCACCTACACCCCCCTGAGAGAACCCCTAAACTCCTTGCCTGGCATGCAGGCCTGGCACAGAGCTGGGAGCCCTTCAGGGCAACCTGTTCACAACCTCATGGGCAAAGTCACAGTCTGATCCCACCATGAAAAGAAGCCCAGTGGCCAACATCAGAGCCTCAGAAACCTGCCCTGGCTCTGCGTCCAGTTTCCCCTCCAGACAGACTCCTTCGACCACACCCTCCCACTCCTACACGTGACCCATTTCACCCCATCCTTCTGCTTTCTGGGGGAGCAGCTTTCTGCTTTCCGCCTAAGATCAGAAGCCTCTTTACACTGGGCCCATAGACGGAACCTATATTAGCAAAGGTTTTTTAAAAGCAGAGAATTTGGGGGGCACCTGGGTGGCTCAGTAGGCTAAGCCTCTGCCTTCAGCTCAGGTCATGATCTCAGGGTCCTGGGATCGAGTCCCGCATCGGGCTCTGTGCTTAGCAGGGAGCCTGCTTCCCCCTCTCTCTCTCTCTGCCTGCCTCTCTGCCTACTTGTGATCTCACCCCCTATCAAATAAATAAATAAAATATTTTCAAAAAATAAAAAAATAAAAGCAGAGAATTTTTTTTTTATTAGGGTCTAGTTGACACATAATGTTATGTCAGTTTCAGGTATATGACATAGTGATTCAACAGTCTGTATGTTATGCTGAGCTCACTAGTGTAGTCCCCATCTGTCACCATACAACACGATTACAGTATCACTGGCCATCCCATGACTTACTCATTCAATAACTGGAGGCCTGGCTCTGCCACTCCCCTGCACCCATTTTGTCCTTCCCTCCACCCCCATCCCCTCAAGCAACCATCAGTTTCTTCTCTCTATATATAGTTCTGGTTCTGCTTTTTGTATGTCTATTCATTTGTTCTTTAGATTCCACATATGAGTGAAATATGGTATTTCTTTTTCTTAATATGACTTGTTTCACTTAGTCCATCCCTGTTGTTGCAAATGGCAAGATCTCACCCTTTTAACGGCTGCATAATATCCCATTATAGATACATATTATCCATCTGTCTATTGATGGACAATTAGACTTCTTCCATATCTTGGCTACTGTAAGTAATGCTGCAATAAACATAGGGGCATATCTATCTTTCTTGAATTAGTGTTTTCATTTACTTTGGGAAAAACCCAGTAGTAGAATTATTGGATCATCAAGTATTTCTATTTTTAATTTTTTGAGTAAACTTCTTACCGTTTTCTACACTGGCTGTACCAGTTTGCGTTCTCATGAGGGAATGAGGGTTGGTGCATGAGGGTTCCTTTTTCTCCACATCCTCGCCAACAGTTGTCATTTCTTGTTTTTCCTATTTTAGCCATTCTGACAGGTGTAAGGTGGTATCTCATTGTGGTTTTCATTTGCATTTCCTTGATAATAGGGAAGCTTATTTGGTCACACCCTCTGTCCAGACCACCTTTTCTCATTCTCTGCTTTTCTTCCACAAGACACCACCTTAGATTGCCTCTTTGTGATGTGCTGCCATCAGGGACCAAGCCCGGTTTAGTCCCAGCTGACTCATGACTCTGATCCTAACCTTCAGTCCTCCACTTAGTAGTAGGGGAATAGAAAATCCTCAACCTTACCAATCCCCTCCAACCTTATCTCCTACCTCTCATTAGGGCATTGTTATACTCTACCACACACTTATCTTCCAATAAATCACAATCCTTCCCAATTCCAAGCCTTTCACATTCCATCACACCAGCCCAAAACACTGCTTTCCTCCCCTTTATCTATCAAAATCCTATTTATTCTCTGCAGTGTAATCCCAATCGCCATCACCAATCATTTCCTAATCAGCCCATTTTTCAGCCTGCTGATACTGACTTTCTAGGAAATACATGCAAAGCAGGTCACTTCCTGTTCAGAAGCCAGTGGCTTCCAAACCTTGCCCTGAAAACCGTGGGTAGACTCTAGTCTGTGTCGGGCATTGTCTCTTTCTGATCTACCAAGAGATAAGAAACACGGGTGAACCAATGACATTGGTGTGTATATAAAAGAGGAAAAGTTTAAATTAGCCACTGATATGGAACTGAATCAAGTATCTGCTTTTCTTGGGAGGGAGAAGAAACACCTGGTTAGAATGAGAGGAAGGAATCCACTACCTCGCATGGAAATGACTGCTCTGGGCATACCTGGACCAGAAACAAAGGGTCCAGAGTCATCAAGGAGGCAGGGTTGTTAGAGGCCAGGAAAAAATGAAGTGTGGTCTTGCCCAAGTCTTGATGCCCGACATCATTTCCTTCCTGTTCTCTACTCCATGAGAATCTCAGCCCACGTGTGTGGAAATAGCTGCCCAGATATTTGATGTGGCCCACCTGTCACTCGCTGGTCCTCTGCTCTCCTGATCAGTTGGTGTTGATCAAAAGGAGGTGATCCCAGCCAGAGCAATGAGTCTCCCCATCCTCCCCACCCTGACACACACACACACACACACACACACACACACACACACACACACACACCTTCAGCAGCCAGCCCTCTGAAAACAAAGGGTATTATAGTAAAATATACTATGTCAACAAGTCAAAATTGCTATAATTGTAACATTATAGTAACAATGATTAGATTCATCATGCTATACGATAGTTTTATTTAAGTCATTGTCAAAGGCAAGAATATCTGTGAACCTTGGAAAATAATTCCTCCTCCACTCACTTCCCTCCAGCCACATCAGCCTCCTCGCAATTTCTCAAATTCTCTAAGTGCCCACTTTCAGATCTCAGAACAATTAAACATCTCTACCTAGATAGAGCTAGCTTGTACAAGTCCTATGTTGGATATTCTCTGTTCTCTGTCCCTCTGATCCACTCTCCACTGCCAACCATTCAGCCTCCAGAGACGGACATCTCCAGAGATGACATTACTTCCACTCCCTTACCTTCTGGTTTCTGGTTGGGTTGACTAAAGGGGAGCATTGGCAAGAATTAAAAAGTTGGGGAGAAAGAAGCTTGGGGTATTTCTTCCCTCAGTTCCTTTCCTGTCAGACACAATTTGGCAATGGTTATGATGCCCCTCCGGGAGGCCAGAGCTTATACAAGAAAGAACAGAACAGGCTGAGCACTGAGTATTAAGAAGCTCTGGTAATCTTCTTACCCAGAGATGCTCAGAGATGAATACAAGGATAGGCAGCTGTCCCCTGGCTTTTAGCCAGACTTTTCTACTGAAGGGTCTCTTGAAGATCCTCAAAAAATTAAAAAATTAAAAAAATTAAAAATAGAGCTACCCTATGACTTGGCAATTGCTCTACTGGGTATTTACCCCAAAGATACAGATGTAGTGAAAAGAAGGGCCATATGTACCCCAATGTTCATAGCAGCAATGGTCACAATAGCCAAACTGTGGAAAGAGCTGGGATGCCCTTCAACGAACGAATGGATAAAGAAGATATGGTCCATATATACTATGGAGTATTATGACTCTGTCAGAAAGGATGAATACCCAACTTCTGTATCAGCATGGATGGGACTGGAAGAGATTATGCTGAATGAAATAAGTTAAGCGGAGAGAGTCAATTATCATAGGGTTTCACTGACTTGTGGAACATAAGGAATAACATGGAGGACATTAGGAGAAGGAAAGGAAAAGTGAAATGGGGGAAATTGGAGAGGGAGACGAACCATGAGAGACTGTGGACTCTGAGAAACAAACTGAAAGTTTTAGAGGGGAGAAGGTGGGGGGATGAGTGTGCCCAGTGGTGGGTATTAAGGAGGGCACATATTGCATGGAGCACTAACTGTTATACATAAACAATAAATCGTGGAACACTACATCAAAAAAACTAATGATGTATTTTATGGTGACTAACATAACACAATAAAAAAAAAAAGAAAAAAAGTGTCAAATTAAACAATTAAACAGTTAAAAAAAAAAAAAAAAAAGAACCCTCCAGTCCTATAGGTATAAAAGGTTACAAACCAAAATTCAGATTGGATTAAAAAAATTACAAAGGAATTTTGAAAGAAGTAGCACATTCAGTTCACCCTTTTCTTCCTCTTTGTCCTGAGTTCATCATTGTGCTCATCAGAGACCCAAAGTGAGATACCAAACATCCAAGTGAATACATGGCCATTCATTCATTCATTCATTCACTCATTCATATATTTTGCTGATGTTTATTGAAAGCCTTTCACGTGCCACACTTGATCTTAGCCAAAAGGCCGAGAAGCGTGCCAAACACTTTAATAGGCATTAGTGATATGTTGGTTAATAAAGTAGACCTATGTCCTGCCTTGCCAGAGCTTCCAAACTTGTTAGTAATCAGACATTTTTATCTTTCTAAAATTTAAAAAGACAAGTTGTGAAAATGATGTGATAGTAAATACTGCTTTTGTCTGCCTAGCATCTGTTTTCCCTTTTTAAAAACATTTATTTATTTGTTTGTTTGTTTGTTTGTTTGTTTGTTTTTTATTTATTTATTTTAGAGAGAGAGAGAAAGCACAGGCAGGAGGGACAGAGGGAGAGAGAGTCTCAGGCAGACTCCACACTGAGCACAGAGCCTGAGGAGGGGCTCGATCTCAAAATTCTAAGCTCATGACCTGAGCCAAAATCAAAGGTCAAATGCTTAACCCACTGCATCACCCAGGCGCCCCTCTCTTTTCCCTTTTGATAACTGTACCTCCTCCCCTATTCACAGTCCCTGTCACGTGGGGAGCTCCCGCTTTAACATTCTAGGAGTAGGTTGGGAACCCGGGCGTAGCCTATGAGGCTATGGCTTGGCTATCCTCATAGTGATCCATTCTGTTCAAGGTGTACCTCACCCAGGCCAGGCTCTTCAGAGACAAGGGCATCAGCTGCAGCGGCTACAATATTAGAAATGGTGGTTTTCTTTCCACGAGGATTGCTGAGCTGGTGGGATGTAAATGTGAAGTGATCATGGGACCACCAAGTGGGGTTACCCTTCAGGGAATGCTGAATCCACGTGAAGGAGGCGGAGCTAGAGCTAGGACAGATTCCAGGGGTTGGATTTAGTATCCCATAAAAATTCTGTCTAAAAGCAATCAGAGTTAAGATTCAATTTAGTTTTGTTCATCTTCTAATTCAGGATCTATTCCCTGTACCTGCCAATTTGCTGTCACTTGGGTTAATCCTTCCTTCTCTGTTGCCCTGCGTTCAAGTCACCAGAAAGGAATCCTTGACGCAACACGCTCCCTGAGTTATCAAGTTTATCTGAGGGACCAGCAAAATGGATATGCCTGAGTGCTTACTTCTAACTTAAGAATTCTCCAAGGGGCTGGCACTCAGCAAGTAGGTATTTTTTTTAAACCTCAGGGAAGGACAAATGAAAGTGAGAGTGCCTGGTCTCACCCGTACACAGCCGTTGGCAAGCAGAGCACCACACTTCACCACTTGGGCGGCTTCTTACAGCTGTTGACATCTGGATAGGAGTTATTAAGACAGACAGGAAGCATATGGATGTTTGATTTGTGCCTACCCCAGACTTCTTTGGGATCAAAGATAGATGGATGGGTATCTCTTCTGTGTGCATAACATCTTTACACACACACACATCACATCACATCACATCACAAAATGACATTTTACTTCACAGACTTGAGATTGTGTGCCTAGAAGCAAGGAAACCCTAGTTTCAGATTCTTTCCCTAGGGACTCTTTGTCACAACTAAGAAAGCAACCAAAATCAACATAATGTCAGAAAGCCAGAGCAGGGAGGGGGACATTGTTTTGGATGGGTTAGCACCTGCACTCAAAAAGCAAGGGTCCTTTCTCTGCTTGATAATCCAGAGGGGGATATCTGGGCAGTGCTGGAGTCTTTCCAGCTCACTCTTTGCAGAGAATAGCCTCCTATTTCTTCTCATAAAGAAAACCAGGAAGTTGAATTCAGTCCCAGGCCAAGATGCAGAAGGTCCAAGCTCACCATCAATTGGGAGTAAATAGGTTGCACAGCCCCAGGGGTCATTCCTAAGGTCACACTAGGATTCCTACATGGTTCTCCTCCCTGACAGGCACCAGTGTCCCCAGTGCACATCAGAGACCCCTGACAGGGAGCAGTCAGATTGATCTGCTCTGGGGAGAGTGAACAAAGGGCTGCTTTTAGCCAAACATTCTTCTCCTTTAGCTAAGCAGTTGTCAGTTATAGTACATCGATCTACACGTTTCCAATGTAGGATGATTCACCCCTGAGAAATGCAGATACCTCATTGACACATCTGGCTATAAGAATCCAGCCAATGTCCAAGGCCCCCTGTCACCTGAGTCTATTACCAAACTGCTTTGCTGACAGCAAGTCCAAAGGCATCTGCTTTTCCCTTTCCTCACACAGGCTTCCAAAAAGACAAAAACCTGGAACCGTATTCCATCCTAGCTCTGACCTACTGAGACCGTGGGCAAGGCAGCTAATATAGCTGAGCTTCAGAATCTTTCTGTGTAGAAGGGGGCTGGAAGTACCTGCCTTGTGGATAGTTATGGGGTTAAATGATGAATGCAGGTAAGTGTCTAACAGAAACTGCGATATATGAAGGTTCGATAAATGTTCACCTCCCGTGTTTACCTGCTTCGGCACTATGGAAACTGACAGGCTCACCCTGATGGGAGAGAGTCACAGCCTTGTCTATATGTCTAGCATGGCGTGGCGGGGGGTTTTCTTGTTGTTTCACATGTTTTTGGTTAAGAGTGCCCCAGAAGCCTTTGAAATAACAAGAGAAATTAACTGGGATGAGCATTAACAATATCAGAAATGCCATTTGACTTCCAAATGGAACCTAGCAGGATGGCTCCAGAAAAAAAAAAAATGCTGGCAAGAAGAAGGACCATTCTTCCACCAACAAGGAGGTGACCGGAGAAGACACCGTCCGTGTTCACAAGCCCGTCCACGAAGCCGGCTTCAAGAAGCATGCCCTCAGGCACTCAAAGAGACCCAGAAATTTGCCATGAAGGAGAGAGGACCTCCAGATGTGTGCACTGACACAAAGCCCAACAAAGCTGTCTGGGCCAGAGAGTAAGAAATGTCCTGTATAATATCCCGGTGCGGTTGTCCCGAGAACGTAACGAGGGTGAAAATCCACAGAACAACCTTGACACACTGGTTAACTTCGTACTAGTCACCAGTTTGAAAGATCCACAGAAACTTACCGCGGATGATGAGAACTTACCCTGACTGTCAAAGAAAGTTATGAAACTGCCAGAGGGAAAGGGGTCAGGGGAGGAGCAAAGTGGGCACAGAGGAGTGAGACATATAGGCTTCCAGATATGGAATAAATAAGCCACACAAGGATAAAAGTCACAGGAAATACGTTCACTGATATTATGACAGCATTGTAGGGTGATGGATGGTGGCTACGCTTGTGGTGAACCCAGTATAGCACAGAGCGTTGTCAAATCACTATGTTGTATGTCTGAAACTAACATAGCATCTTGTGTCAACTACATGATTTAAAATAAATAAATAAATAAATAAATAAATAAATAAACAAGGTTTTTTTTTTTTTTTAAAGTTATGAAACTGCCCCTTCCCCACCTCCACCCCCCAATAGCTTAGGTACGTGGCTAGTTGCTCACCACATAGTCAGACACATATTCATTCACCCAAATCCTCATTAGGGAGGAATTTAGAAATTCTTCTGACTTCAAATAGCTTAGCATAGGCTCCTAGGTCCAAGCAGGTTCTGCATGTGGTAATGTTGGCCTCTGCTGAAGTAGGAGCCAAGATTCAGTCTAGGCTCCACTTGCCAAGCCAAGAACCCTGGCTCCAGGTTCTGTCTCCCAGAGAAAGGGGCACCTTCTTCTACTTCACACAAAGGCATCAGCCATATAGACTGTCTCCAGGGTCACAGTCCTACTCTTTCTTCATGGACATTCTCTCCTCTCCTTTGCCCTTAGGTCCAACATTTTGGTTTTAGATGGACCTACACAAATTGTTTGAAGGAGTTTTTGGGTTCTCAGGCTTAAAGCTGATATTTTCCGGCAAAAGAGCTTGTCACCATTAACATAAAAACACTGCCTGCTCCTCTCCCATCTCTTTGTTATAGTATATCTGCCCAACCTCAGGACCTTTACACATACTGTACCCTAGCCTAGAACAAACAGTCTTCTTGTGGTAGAATCCACCTTGTGTTTCAGGTATTGACTTAAACATCAACTCTTTAGATGGGCCTTCCCCGGCACCCCAATTTCAGGGGGTCACATCCTTATCCATACTACTTTCTGTCACCTTATACCATTTGTGGTAAGTGCCATGTAATATACAAAAATTATTTATAATCACATATTGATTATTTATTTTCTGCCTTATGCTTTAAACTCTAAACTCTCTGAGAAAAGCAGCCATGTCTATTGTATTCACCAGTGTGTTTCTAGCACATTCCCTGGCACAGCCTTCACCTTTCTATTTACTGAATAATGAATGAAGAATAAATGAATGAATGAGTGTTGGAATCACTCCACCTCAAGAAGTCTTTCTTGAGCCACATTGTAGCCACTTCTAAGGCAGTTCATTCTCCTTAACTATATGAGACTTGTCTCCCACAAACAGACAACCAAACCCCAGAGAGCCTCTCCACTGTGTCAGTCAGGCCCCGATGGGAACACAAGGGGTTCTGAGTTGGATGGAGATAAGAATTTATTAAAGAAATGAGAACATATGAAAGTCTGAGAGGAAATGGGAAAATGGGGGTCTGGCAGGGGGAGTCAGAAAAATCAAAGACATAGTTACTCACCCGTCAGCTAACATGCACCTGTTCAGGTGGACGAGGATGTTCAAGAGTCCAAGCCCACTGACCCCCTGAAAAGGACCTGGAAGGGGAAATTCATAGACAATCTATGGAGCTGCTGCCTCTGTGGGTCCACATCAGGCACCCAGTGGTGGGCTTGGGTCTGCTAGCGGTCACAGAGGCCAGCAACCAATAAGATGAACTAAGTAGAGCACAGGAAATGCAGCCAAGTCAGGATCCACAATGCACTGGGGAATCTCTCTGTTACAACAGACAACCACGACTCCCCCCAAAGAGGAATGTCTGCTCTTCACTGCCACCATCCAAATTCACACAAAGTCCTCTTGGGCCCAGTCCGACCCAGAATCCCACCGTGAAGGGGACTGAGGGAACATGGCTCCCACTGTGGCCAGGCTGACATGGCACTGCCAGTGAACCCAGCTGGCCCTGCCAATGACTCAACTTATCTGACCACATCTCTAAGGAGCCTGCTGACCTGGATGGCCCAGTCCTGACCATACAGTGACCAACAGACATCTTTTCCTGCCTTCATGACCAGCTTCCAGAGCCTCTGCGACCATGTCCCACCATGACTTTGCTTGAGTCTGTAGGTGACTGAGTTGGCCTGAGTCCCACTAACAGCAAGAGGTGCTTAGCTCATCTATGTGGTTTGGAGAAAGGAGGGATGTCTTCTGGGTAGAGCGCCTCTGGAAAGACTGAAGTAAAAGAACGTACTAACCTAGGGGAGACTTGGTCTTTTCCTATTTCCTCATCAGAACTGCCCCTTAGCTGCACCAGGTAAGCAAGGATTAAATCACCCTGCTGCACTAATCAGAGGTTTTCCTGGTCTCTTTGAACACCCTCTGTTCCTTCTAAAGTCAAACTGACCATCCCAATTCCACCCTCACAAGGCAGGGCCAGTTCCTACTCTCAGAAAAAGCCAAATAAACTGAACCCTAGCCTGTGTCTGGTGCCTCCCCCTGCTCATCTGCACATCACCCCTGAGCCCTTGGATGAAAGGGAATTTGCTAACCATTCACCAGTTCTGCCCTCCAGCTATGGTCACAGGCTCTGCCTTTCCTGCCCGGCCTCCCGTTTGTAACAGCCACCACCACCCCCCCATGCTCAAGAACAAATGAGAGCTTCTAAGGCAGCAAAACACCCTACCTCCCCTTTCATTTCCAGGGCAGCTGTCACGACCCTGCTCGTCTTCTCCAGAGGTGACGAGCTGTCTGGCACAATCCGTCATCCCACTGCTCCAGAATGTAAATCACAGGAGGTCTCCTGCCTGAGAAAAACAATTAACACAAAATACCAGGATTACCGTCTGCCACATTCACAAATCCCTCCAGCTCACATTTGTCTCTCCCGACAATTTATGCCTTCACGGCATCAAGCTGCTCAAATACCCTGTGTTTTCCCTAAACGGACTGACTCGTGGTTCCTGGCACTGTTTGTACCATTTGCTGTAAAACCCAGAGCTACGGGCAGCAATGCCCCATCAGAGGTGCTAATGCGTGGAGAGGATCAGGAGGTTTATCTTCTCTTGTCCCACCAAAGTGAAGGCACGTGTCTTCTTTCCAGTGAAAGGAAAACACGAGTTTCCAAATTCTTTTCTTTTTTTTTATGACAGGGTTTGCACTCACCCCCTTTCTGAGCTACTCAACATGCCTGATTCTCCATGGTCCAAGTCACGAAGGTAAGAAACCATCATCACAATAACCCAGTGTTTCTCAACCAGGGATGATTTTGACTCCCGGGGAGTCTAAATGTGGGAGTCCGTATCTGGCAATGTCTGAAGAAATCGTTGACTGTTACAGGTTGGAAGTAGGAGTTCTATCCGTATTTAGTGGGAGGGCCACTAAATATTTAGTTTAGGCCAGAGATGCTGCTAAACATCCTACAAGGCACAGAACAGCTCCCTCCACCCACAGCAAAGAACTGTCTTCCACCACATGTCCTTGGGATCGAGAAACATTGCAAATAGCCCCATGTGGGTTGGCTTCTCCCGCATTCTGCTTCACGTCCCGGAGAGCCTCGCCTCAAAGCAAGATGGCTTTTGGAGGGGAATGAGAGAGCAGCGCTGGATGGCTCCCTACCTCCTGATCTCCTGCCTCCAAGAAGCAGCGATGTGACGGCATGATTAGGCAGAAAGAACATTTCCCCCAAAACAAACTGTGCACATTTGGGCATTTTATCCCCTGGAGGCTCCGTTTTCTTATTTGCACAATGTGGCCATGAAACAGCCCTGCCTGGCTCACAAGGTCACGGCCACGATCATGAGAGGCAGCGTGTTAAAAGTTCACTGGAGCCCTCGGCGTGCTAAGTGGTGGTTGGGAGAAGGCACTGCGGCGATGACGAAGTGAAGGCGAGTACCAGCAGCAGCTGGCACCAGAACAAGCTCTCGTGCTGGGGAGCGAATTCTCTTGGACTTCTCCTCCCTTTTCCTCCTGGTCCCCTGAAACACGCGGGCGTTAGCACGCACGCACGCGTGCACGCACACGCACAACTGATGAGTACACTCGGGGCAGGAGAATCGTAAAGCTTTCGGAGGAGAACAATGAAATTGCTCTGCGGAGGACCAAGGGCGAGATGCGATGTTCCTCGCTGGCAGACCCCGCGGGACCTGGATGGGGCGAAGAGCTCCATGGAGCGAGATGCCTAAAGGGAATCTGAAAACCGTGAGGCCACCTTTTCCACTGGAGTCTGTTTGGGTGATGTAATGTGAATCCACCCACTATCCTATCCTCAGACCCTCAAAACTGCTTTGAGAAAGTGTGTGTGTGTGTGTGTGTGTGAGAAAATCAAGTGCTAAGAGAATCAACACAATGTGAAGAGGCAGGACTGGATATAGGAAAAGCCATGAGCATGTAAGTCATTCCCTACACACACACACACACACACACACACAGGGAGTCATAGAAATCTTGACAAAAGTCACAGAATTTGAGGAAGACGTGAATTAAGGGACGCCCAGATCACAGGAGGGGCAGGAAAGCACCCTGCCCAACTCTAGGTGGGTTGCCGGCAGGAGAGCGGGATTTCTGGGCTTTTTTAAAGTTATCCTGCATTCCTAGCCAGGCCATGCACACGTCTCTGGTGTGCCAACTCCCTACCACCAGCTGCTACGGAGGGGTCAGGGCAGAGATGCCAATGACAAGATCTCTCAAAGCCTATTTAACCAAAAGCACCACACAGCTTCCATCAGTGCAGAGAGCCCCTCCCGCTCTGGACAAGAAAAGAAAGGATTCTTGAGACTGAAATTTGCTTTCTCTCCCCAGCTAGCCTTGGATGGACTTGATGATATCCGTGATTTTGTCGAAGGAGCCATTGCTGGTGTTAATTGGACAGCAGCCAAGATGGCCTTGAAGGAAAAAAAAAAAAGTTTTTAAAAGATCAACATTCATTAGTTTGGTTCTACATTAAGGGAAGCACATGTGGCGAAGGGAATAATTAGTGAAGTTAATTGCGGCTTCTCGCAGAACCAAGGGGAATCCAGCGAAATGTCCTGACATTCATGCAGAGCAATATGTTCAGTGCTCCTGCAACTAATTGCAATTAGCAAGTGAGAGAACATACGTAGAGTCTCTATGTGTAATTAATCACACGCCTTTATCACAGTAGACACAGGCTGCTGAGTGATAGGAGACACCTGCCTCGTGCTGTGCACCCCCTGCTCTCCTGTGCGGTGCCCCCCCTGCTCTTCTGTGTTGAACCCTGCTGTGCTTCTTCCCCTCCTTACACCTGCTTAGTGCCTCTTGCATATTCAAGTCCTGCCTTTGCGGGGCAGGCTTTCTCAACTGTGTTCCCACTAAAATATGTATCTATTAGCTTCCTGACATAAAGGAGGTACTCAGGAACTATTTCATTAAGGAATGAGCAAACGAATGGTAAGTAAGTTGGAAAGAGTCTTCTCCCATTTGTGTAGATGACAGTGGCCATGGACCCTTTGAGAGCCACAAAAAGGCAGCCTTTGAGATACAAGAGGCAGTCAAGGAGATTTCAAGAACAGGGCTAGGATGAGGCTGCTTGTCCAGAGGAGGTAGATCCTCGGATGCTTATGTTAAGTGGACAAGATGCCCTTGAAGGAAGTCACCTCCCTCTTTTTCCAACACCATCTTCTCAAGCATGACTTTGAACGGTCAGATACAGGCTTTCATTGCTGTTCCCAAATCATAACTCTACACTCCCCACCACCAAGAGAGAGAAACGTGATCCACTCCTCTGTAAAACATAAATACTTGCTTCTTCGTTGACTTTGCAAATCTTAGACTAGCAAAGGAGGTAATGCCTTGGGAAAAGCTTGGATCTTGTCTCTTTGATACCTGAAGAAGTTATTGAGAAGTTATTTGAGTTTGGAAGTGTATAAAATCTTAGATATGGAGGAGCTGAGCGTGGACCCAGAGTCCTTCTGATTCCTACACTTCAGGAATCTCCTGTGACCAACAAAATCATTGACTTTTTTTTTTTTGTTAAGACTTTATTTATTTATTTGACAGAGAGACACAGTGAGAGAGGGAACACAGCAGAGGGAATGGGAGAAGGAGAAGCAGGCTCCCTGCAGCAGAGAGCCCAATGCCGGGCTCAATCCCAGGACCTTGGGATCATGACCTGAGCTGAAGGCAGCTGCTTAACAACTGAGCCACCCAGGTGCCCCAGATCACCACTGTGTCTGCCTGTCGAGTCACACTTATTATTTGGAGCTACCTTAGAACGTCAAAAGAGCCATGATGACTTAATTTGTTACAACAGAAGCTATAATAAACAGATCCCCAAATTCAGTGGCTGAAAGTGCTTACTTAGTTCATTGTTTTCCCATTTGCCAGTCCAGGGCAGACAGCGGTCATCTGTGAAAGCAGGCAAGAGGGTTCTGTTAACCTCGACAGCATCTTCCATGGTTGTCTGGCATTGCCCTTCCGGACAGAGGGGAAGAACGCGTGGAAATTCAGAGGGAAGGATTTCCTTTTAAGCAAGGGACACCGAAACTGCTCCCATCATTGTTGCCGAAGTTCCAATGGGGAGAACTCAGCGACACCAAGACAGACAGACGGGGACACGCCATCTCTCTCCAAGAATACTTCCCTATGTCCAGGAGGAAGGGAGGGTGAAGTAGGTTGGGAAAATAATAGTTAAAAAAAAAAAAAAAAAAGAGGGCATGTCTTAAGATAGTTCATAAAAGTAGTTTTATCTCCATTTCAGTTACTTAGAGACGCATATCAATCCCATGGTCCAAAGTCAGCAGTACTGTCTCAACCACGAGCTCTTTGGGGCAAGGAGGGACATGGTACCTGACACACAGAAAGCGATAAGGAAGTGTCAGGCCATGAACAATTGAATGGATTGATGAACTGATGAAATACCACCTACGTCCCTCCAGCCTTGTTCTTGTATTTCTAAACATTTCTAGGATACTTTTTCCCTTGCTAAGCTTCAGTGGCCTCTGAATAAATGAGGCCCTGAAAACAATCATCTGGAAATCCCTTAAGGATTCACTCAGTCTGGAGGTCTCTGGACTCTGCCCGCTCTCCGTTCAATGGGTCCTGGCACCCTGGTGTCCCTAAAGGCTCACTCCCCTCTCGGGTCTACTGACACTTGACTTTGCCTTGAAAATCCTGTGACAACAGAAATCCTTTTGGAACACTTTAATTATTAGCCTCAAAAGAAAATCAATACAAAACAAAATGCAAAAAGACTTGACATCAAACACAAGAGGAAAAGAGAGAAAAGGACATTTATTGGGTCCCCATTGCATTAAGATAGGATAAACATCCAGATACATGCTGAGTGCCCAGAACATTCACACCCTCCTCAGGAGACCGCGATGATTGTCTCCAGCTTGCCCATGAAAAAATGAAGTCTCAGAAAGGCCGATAACTTTCCCAAGGTCACCAGTTAGACCCAGCAGAAGGTAGACCCAGAACTATCTAAATGAACCAACCAGCTGAATTCCTACTCCCTGAGAGACCAGCAAACCCAGAACTCATTTCTGAACTGACATGCGTAACAGTGACTTGTCACCTTTTCTTAAGGCTAAAGACAAAAAATGCCCTGCCAGTGGCCCGAGTGGAGTATCTTAAGAGACTTTTGCTTCAATCTCTTCTCGTAGAGGGGATTTTACTTAAAGGATGGGGATACTACATCAACCCTCCTCACCATCATCAGAGCCTCTAGACCAGGGGACTTGAGAACACATCACGGTGCAGAGCACAAGCAAGACAAGATGTTCTTTAGTAATCAACCCAAGAGTGACAGGTGGCAGCTTCCCAGTTTGCGGAGGGGTACGGCGGCAGGGGGAGGAGACACCCTTCAGGAAGCAGACAGTCTGATTATTTAAAAAGAAAGCCAGCCAGGCTGAGTAACAAATCTTGTTCCTTTCTTCATTAGGAAACTACTGTCCCTTCAGAAATTCCCAAGGCACAGGATAGCCGATAAGAATGAGAAGACAAGAAACAAAATCGCATCTGCCTGGGTAATTAGCAATAACTCCTAATGCCAAAATTTGCATATTATCCTCAAATGCAGGTGTAGTGGCGCTGAAAATAAGGAAGAGGGAAGCAACACGTGGAGCCAGTTCTACTGGCTGAGGGGCTCAGGGGTCACGGTTAGATGGGGTCCAAGGTTAGATTAGGGACAACCAAGATCTCACACACGGGCTTCACTCCTACACTCTTGGACATAATTTGTGAATCTTAAACCAAACTTTAGAATGCTATCAACATATTAACCCCTCAACCACCAACAATCAATCTGCATTGACCGCCCCCCCCCCCAAAAAAAAAACCTAATCGTCACCTTCTGCCTAAATCAACTTCTTGTAAAGTGTCTTTGATTAAGGAAAGCCAGAACAGCCCTAAGGAGCAGAGGAGGCTGAGAAAGTACAAGGGAAGGGAAAAGCCACCCTCCTGCAGACTGGTCAGCTGTTGCTGGGTGACTGTCACAACCCCAAGCCTCTAAGCAAACGTCCAAAAAGACAGCCACACGGGTATCCCCTAAGATTGTCCAGAAGATAAATGACATGAGTTGGGAGAAATCAGAGGGGGAGACGAACCATGAGAGACTGTGGACTCTGAGAAACAAACTGAGGGTTTTGGAGGGGGAGGGGGGTGGGGGTTGGGTGAGCCTGGTGGTGGGTATTAAGGAGGGCACGTGTTGCATGGAGCACTGGTGTGGTGCATAAACAATGAATTCTGGAACACACACACACACAAAAATTAAATTAAATTTTTTAAAAAAAAGAGTCTGTCCTAAAGCACTTGAAACTTTGAGGAGAAATCAGAGGGAATTAACACAATATCTACATTCTCCTAAAACCATTTCTAACCCACCCAAGGTAGACTGATGACAAGCTTAGTCTCTTTTTCTTGACCAAAGGACTCTCCCTTGGCCCAGCATTTTCGTCTTACACATGTTAATCTCATTCGCAGAATTCTGATTTTTAAAAGGCAGCGGAGTCATATTTTGCTTAGATCCTTCTACAATTCCTCTCCCTGGAAGCCAACACATTTTCCAGAGGCCATGCATCAGCAGCTGAAAAAATACATATTAAAACTTAACAGTAATGTCCCCTATAACTAATGACCAAATTTGTGCTAATCCCCAACCATGTAACTTCGCACTCGAAGTGTGATCCTTAAATTAGCATCATTAGCAGCACTGAGTGCTTGTTAGAAATGCAGAATCTCAGGTCTCCCAGAAGCCAGCAGAATTAGAATCTGCATTTTACAAGATCCTCACATGAAGTGCACATGAAGTGTGAGAAGCACCCAACTAGAACAGAGACCGTTTTGTGTCAAATGCCTAATTGCTCTGTTTCCAAAGCTTACTTGTGTGCAGTACACTGTGCTAACCGGTTTGTTACCCAGCCACAGAGATTAAATGTGCGAATTTGAAAGAACATCTACAGCAGGCAATTAGTATTCGTCACAAGAGAAAAAGAACCAGAGGATATAAGAAAAAGCAATGAACACACGAAGAGACATGCACACGTGCAAAGCTTCATTGGTACTGCAACTAATGAGTATCCTAATTTGGGTGAAGCACCCTACACACCTGCAGCAGAACAAATATGGATGAGCACTTTCTTTTCTTTTTTTAATTATTTTTATTTATTTATTTATTTATTTATTTATTTATTTATTTATTTATTTTGATTTGACACAGAGAAAGAGAGCACAAGCAGGGGAAGCAGCAGGCCGAGGTAGAGGGAAAAGAAGGCTCCCTGCTCACTGACTTGGGGCTCGATCCCAGGACCCTGAGATCACGACCTGAACAGACCCCCAACCAACTGAGCCACCAGGTGCCCCAGATGAGCTCTTTCTGATTAAATCAAGTTTGTCTATGGTCAGCCTCATCTTTATGAAGCTTAGAAAGTTACTTGCAACATCAAAAGAGATGACATTAATTAAAACTCTAATCATTTGAAACATGTTAAATGTGAGCTAAATGAATTTTCTAGAAATCGAAAGCTGGCTACTTTATTCTGGGTTAACTGGGGCCTTACTACACACACACACACACACACACACAAGCAAAATTTTTATTTTAATGACCTGAAAAGTTTTGAATGATCTAAGGAGAAATAAAGAAGAAAAATCGGGGGAAGAAAAGCAATGGAGAAGATTTAAAAAAAAAAAAAGAGAGAGAGAGACTGTAATCAGATTTTGTTACTACATACGGATCTAAATTTATGAAAGAATACGATAATCATATTTCTTAAATAGCTCCACACTACGCCCCCTCGCTGGGTGGTTCTCTGGGTTCTGTGGCTCCTTCTCATTCAAGGATTAGGAGGGATCACATACCCAGCAGACACCAGTCACCGCGGATCCACAGGTCCTTAAAAAGACTTTCAAAGCCTCAATTCTATGTGACTTTGGGGCCAGCTCACAAGACCCGTGTCAAAATCTCAGAGATGGGACGCACCTATATAGTCCCTCCACAAGCAATCACGGCCTTTGCTATCTGTTTTGTTTTGTTTTGTTTTGTTTTGTTTTAAGATTTTATTTATTTATTTGACAGACAAAGAGATCACAAGTAGACAGGGAGGTAGGAAGAGAGGGGGGAGAAGGAGAAGCAGGCTCCCCGCCAAGCAAAGAGCCTGATCCGGGACGCGATCCCAGGACCCTGAGATCATGACCTGAGCCGAAGGCAGAGGCTTAACCCACTGAGCCAGCCAGGTGCCCCAGTCTTTGCTATCTTAATCTTTTGGGGTTATTATTATTTTTTTAAGATTTTATTTATTTATTTGACAGAGATCACAAGTAGGCAGAGAGAGAAGAAGGGAAGCAAGCTCCCGGCTGAGCAGAGAGCCCAATGCGGGGCTCAATCCCAGGACCCTGAGATCATGACCTGAGCCGAAGGCAGAGGCTTTAACCCACTGAGGCGCCCAGGCACCCCTCTCCTTGGGTTATTAATCACCCTTTGAGAGTGGGCCTTTGAAACCGGGGAATCAGCTCTGTTTCTCATTTCTGTGCTATTCTCTGGAAACACAAAGGCAAAAAGGACATGACTTGCCTTCAAGACATAGGGAACACTTATAACAGAGCCCTATCTAAGGTAGTCTGGGAACACCAAAGAGGCAATATACACTATTCTTCCTGGGTTGGGGAAAGAGGTGGGTCAGGGATTACAGGACTCTGCCATCTTTTTTGTTTCTGTTTTTGTAATCAACATACAATTTCCTATTAGTTTCAGATTTATATCATAGTGATTTAACATTTTTATATATTATGAAGGGATCCTCAAGATAAGTCTAATTTTCATCTGTCACCATACAAAGTTATTATGGTGTTACTGAATATATTCCCAAGGCTGCCCATGCCATCCCTAAGACTTATTTATTTTATTACTGAGAATTTGTACCTTTTAATATCCTTCACCTATCCTTAAGCCAAACATTGATAGTACTGTTTACACTCCGGTGTGGAAGAGTAACTCAGTTAATATTTGCTCTCAAAAGCTTCTCTTCGAGTAAGTATTTATTTTTTCTTTCTCCTCCTAAGGGGGGTAAAAAATAAAAACAAAGGTGATATGAAACAGAAACTTAATTTTCCAATTAAACCAAACGTTGTCTGTAAGTCTAAACCAGAGGGTACAAAGATTGAAAGCTGGCAGAGGATACATCAGCCAGAGTCCAACAGAAATTGGATAGATCACACAAATAAGTTTTTTAAGGAGTAATTTACCTGTCTACCAGGTTAAAGGAAGACATTGAATACAAAATCAACTCAAAATGGATCCTAGAGAAAGCCTCAAACTACAGCAGAAAATCTATAAAAGAAAACATAAGAAAATATCTTTGTGACCTTGAGTTAAGCAGATTTCTTAAACACAAAATGTACAATAAAAGAAAAACTGACAAACTGAACTTAATAAAAAATTTCTTCAAAATTCAGATTTTATACTCTACTTCCAGATACTCTGATTTAATAACTCTATGGTGAGGCATAGACATCTTTAGAGAAATCTTAGGGTAGTTCACGCTTCCTTTCCTTAGTCTTGTGTTCCCCAAAGACGGACAGCCAATCCACCCTCTTCCCCTGCTTAGAAGCTTCTGGTTGGGTGACTTTCAACACAATTTGCTTTACATCTCTGAACCCTAGTTTTGCCATCTTCATAATAAAAATAATAAAACCTAACTTAAAGAGTTTGGAAAGGATTGAATAGAATAAATGAAAGTGCTTGGTATAGAATCTGGCCTACAACAAATGCTCAGAGTATTATTTCCTTTTCTCCCCAGTTGGCTAGGCATGCTATATACTATATCTTATGCTCTTCTATCATTTCTGTAATCTTTGTGTGACCGTATGTTTAATCCATAGGTTTATGACCGACGTCCCTGAGTTGCCACTTCCCTGAAGGCACAAATATGGTTTATGTGTGTCCTCCAGATGCTGGAATGCATATTATGGCCACGTGTCTTAACTCATTCTTAATGGCCACAAATCTTAGCTCATTATGGAAATGCTAATAAAAACTGCCCATCCATCCATCCCCCCCAGCAGCCTGCCTGAAATCCCTCCATTACCGGTTCGTTCCTTGAATTAAGCCAGAGTTCAGTGCAAATGGGAAAATACCCAAGGGTGGGCCCTCAAACTTTCTACTTAATGAAGGGGTCTCTGGTCCTTGGTTGCTGAGTTCCTCCCTCAAGAAGCCAGAGGTCCAGATCAGGGAAACCTTAAGGGGGCAGGAGGGATATGGAAATGCTAATAAAAACTGCCCATCCATCCATCCCCCCCAGCAGCCTGCCTGAAATCCCTCCATTACCGGTTCGTTCCTTGAATTAAGCCAGAGTTCAGTGCAAATGGGAAAATACCCAAGGGTGGGCCCTCAAACTTTCTACTTAATGAAGGGGTCTCTGGTCCTTGGTTGCTGAGTTCCTCCCTCAAGAAGCCAGAGGTCCAGATCAGGGAAACCTTAAGGGGGCAGGAGGGA